>NC_057800.1:353768609-353777929 GCF_018294505.1 Triticum aestivum | reverse complement strand
GCCGGGCGCCACGTGGCGCATCCTGGGTGGGCGGCGGTGGCGTCGGACCTGGGTTTTTTAGGGTTAGGGACGAGGGGGATCCGAAATTTGGAATGGGGGGTGTTTATATAGGCATAGAGGGAGCTAGGAGAGTCCAAATGAGATGCGGTTTTCGGCCACGCGATCGTGATCAAACGCTCTAGGACATGGAGCAGACTTTGGTGGGTTTTGGGCCAAAATGGAGGGGTGTTGGGCTGCAACACACACGAGGCCTTTTTGGTCGCTCGGTTAACCGTTGGAGTATCAAACGAAGTCCAAATAGTACGAAACTTGACAGGCGGTCTACCGGTAGTAAACCAAGGCCGCTTGGCAAGTCTCGGTCCAATCCGGAAATGTTTAATCCCCACACACGAAAGAAAGCTAGAAATGACCACCGGAGGAGAACGAAGCGCCGGAATGCAAAACGGACAACGGGGAAAATGCTCGAATGCATGAGATGAACACGTATGCAAATGCAATGCACATGATGACATGATATGAGATGCTTGACAACGACAACAACACACGAAGACAAAACCCGAACCCGAGGAAATAAAATAACTTAACGCCGGAAACGGCAAGTGTAGGAGTACAAATTGGGGAAGTTACATCCGGGGTGTTACAACACTCCACCACTACGAAAGTATCTCGTCCCGATATCTAGGACTGAAAGAACGCCGGGTACTCAGAACGGAGGTGATCCTCGCGTTCCCAGGTAGCTTCACGGTCGGAATGGTGTGACCACTTGACTTTGAGAAATTTGATTGACTTGTTGCGAGTCTTGCGTTCAGTCTCTTCAAGAATAGAAACTGGGTGCTCACGATAAGAGAGATCTTCTTGGAGCTCAATGTCCTCGAAGTTGACGGTGCGGTCAGGAGTCTTGAAGCACTTTCGAAGCCGAGAGACAAGAAACACGTCATGAACATTTGCGAAATTTGAAGGAAGCTCGAGTTGATAGGCGAGGTCGCCTCTCTTGCTGACAATCTTGAAAGGTCCCACGTATCTAGGGGCAAGCTTCCCTTTGATACCGAAGCGACGAGTACCTTTCATAGGAGAGACGCGGAGGTAAACATGATCTCCGATCTCGAAAGCCAAATCATGGTGCTTACCATCATAGTAGCTCTTCTGGCGGGATTGGGCTGCTTTGAGGTTATCACGAATGACTTTGCACATTTCTTCTGCCTCTGTGATTAAGTCATTACCCAAAAGCTGACGTTCACCGGTTTCAGACCAGTTGAGAGGGGTACGACACTTCCTGCCATACAGGATTTCAAAAGGGGCCTTGCCCGAACTTGCTTGAAAATTGTTGTTGTAGGAGAATTCAGTATAAGGAAGACAATCCTCCCACTTCATGCCGAAGGAGATCACACAAGCCCTGAGCATATCTTCAAGAATCTGGTTGACACGCTCAACTTGACCGCTTGTTTGAGGATGGAAAGCTGTGCTGAAGCGGATGTTGGTGCCCATGTCCTTCTGAAAAGAATCCCAAAACTTCGAGCTAAAGATGCTTCCACGGTCTGAAGAGATCACTTGAGGAATACCGTGCAGAGAGACAATACGAGAGGTATAGAGTTCCGCCAATTGAGCTGCAGTGATCGACTCTTTGATAGGTAGAAAGTGAGCCACTTTGGTGAGTTTGTCGATGACAATGAATATAGCATCATTGCCACGCTTGGACTTTGGAAACCCAGTCACGAAGTCCATCTCAATGTGGTCAAACTTCCATTCTGGAATGGCAAGAGGTTGGAGGAGACCAGCTGGCCTTTGGTGTTCTGCCTTCACTCTTCTGCAAACATCACATTCATTCACGAATTGAGCGATCTCACGCTTCATTTGAGTCCACCAATAAGCTTGCTTGAGGTCCTGATACATCTTCGTGCTCCCAGGGTGGATGGAGAGGAGAGAATTGTGACCCTCGTTCATGATCACTTTACGGAGGTCACCTTTGGGCACAACAATACGATCCTCGAAGAAGAGAGTGTCCTTGTCATCAAGGCGGTAGCACTTGTACTTGGACTGACTCTTGGCAATCCCAATCTTCACCTTTTTCACCATAGCATCAAGAAGTTGGGCTTGGTGAATCTGGTCTTCTAAGTTAGGAGAGACTTGAAGGTTGGCGAGGAAACCTTGAGGAACAACTTGCAGGTTAAGCTTGCGGAAAGCTTCACAAAGCTCGGGTTGATAAGGCTTGAGAATAAGACTGTTGCAGTAAGTCTTCCTGCTCAAAGCGTCAGCAATCACATTGGCCTTGCCTGGAGTATACTCGATACTCAGATTATACTCTTGAATCATTTCGACCCATCGAGTTTGCCTGAGGTTGAGATTAGGTTGAGTGAAGATGTACTTGAGACTCTTGTGATCAGTGAAAATGTCCACTTTTCTTCCCAATAGAAGATGTCTCCAAGTCAAAAGAGCATGCACAACTGCCGCCAACTCGAGATCATGAGTGGGGTAGTTCTTCTCATTAGGCTTCAACTGGCGAGATGTATAAGCAACAACTTTCTTCTCTTGCATCAAAACTGTGCGAAGACCTTGGAGAGAGGCATCACAAAAGACCTCGTACGGCTTGGATTCATCAGGCGGAGTCAGAACTGGAGCAGTGATCAATTTCTCTTTCAAAGTGCTGAAAGCAATATCACACTCCGGAGACCAAACGTACTTGACGTGCTTCTGGAGAAGATTAGAGAGAGGCTTCGCATTCTTAGAAAAGTTTTCAACGAATCTTCGGCAATAGCTTGCGAGACCGAGAAAACTGCGGAGTTTCTTCATATTCTAAGGAGGTTCCCAATTCACAATTGCAGACACCTTCTCAGGATTCACGGCAATGCCCTTGGCAGAGATGATATGACCAAGATAAAGAACCTCATCAAGCCAAAATTCACACTTGGAGAACTTGGCATAGAGCTGATGTTCCCTGAGCTTATCAAGAACCAAACGCAAGTGCTTGGCATGATCTTCCTTGTTCTTCGAGAAAACCAGAATGTCGTCGAGATAGACCAAAATGAAGTCATTGGTGTAGGCGTTCAAGATGAAGTTCATCATGCGAGAGAACGTCGGAGGAGCGTTGGCAAGGCCAAAAGACATGACAGTGTATTCATATGAACCAAAGCTTGTCTTCTTCACGAATGTGAATCTGGTGATAAGCCATACGGAGATCAAGCTTGGAGAATACTTGGGGACCTTTGAGTTGTTCGAACAACTCATTGATGTTGCGAAGTGGGTATTTGTTCTTGATGGTCTTCTTGTTCACTGGACGGTAATCAACACAAAGTCGGTCCGTTCCATCCTTCTTCTTCACAAAAAGAACACCACAACCCCACGGATAAGAACTAGGCCGGATAAGACCCATTTTCTCTTGCATATCGAGTTGCTTCTTCAGCTCCTTCAACTCTTCAGGACCGAGCTTGTAAGGATGTTTGCACACAGGTTCCGTTCCAGGCTCAAGATCAATAACGAATTCAACTGGCCGGTGCGGAGGCATTCCTGGAAGCTCTTCTGGAAAGACGTCTTGATATTCGCAAACGACTGGAATTTGAGAGATGGCATCCAATTCACCCTTCTCATTGAGAGAAAACAGAGGGATGGTATTATCCCGAGCGGCAAAGACAATTACATCCTCAGATGAATGAGTCAATTGAATCTGCCTGGCTGCACAATCAAGCTGAGCCTTGTGCTTAGAAAGCCAATCCATCCCGAGAATAAGATCAATATCCGAGTTACCAAGAACCATTGGAGAAGCCAGAAACTTGAAATCACCCATCATGATAGAAATATTCGGAATCTCGTGATTAGCAAGCAAACATTTACCCGGAGAGACAACCGCTAATGGTTTATGCATAACTTGGGAAGTCAACTCATGCTTAGATGCAAAAGGTTTCAAGATGAAACAATGCGATGCACCAGTGTCAAAAAGAACTTTTGCAGGGACATCGTTAATAGGAAGGTTACCCATAATCACATCTGACGAGTCCTCTGCCTGAGCTGCATTCATCAAATTGCCCTTGGCATGCTTAGGGTTATGCTTGACCACAACTGTACTTGCCGATCTGACTGGAGGAGGAGGAGGAAGACGCCTCTGGTTGAGACACTTGTTGGCATAGTGACCCTTCTATTGGCACTTGTTGCACGTAACCTCTGAAAGCGGACGGTGATACGGAGCACTCGATCTTGGAGCTTGAGACAAAGTCTTGTTCTTAAAGTCAGGGTTGGGTGGGTGGGAAGAACCACTGCCACCTTTCCTCTTCTGCTGAAACGGCTGACGGAACAAAGGAGGAGGAAGCCAAAACTTCTGCTGCTTCACGACTTGAGTAGAGGTATAATGAGTAACATCTCTGACTCGCTTCTTGGAAGCATCACACCTCAACTGAGCAGCCTCTTGCTTCAGTGCCATGTTGTAGAACTCATCGTATCTCAAGGGCTCGAAGAGAACAAGAGCGAGCTGAATTTCTTCTCTGAGACCACCCCTGAACTGGTATATCATGCTCTTCTCATCGGGCACGTCTTGCTTGGCAAAGCGGGCAAGCTTCTGGAACAACTTGTTGTAGTCATAGACAGACAAAGAGCCTTGCTTCAGATTGCGGAATTCCTCACGCTTGCTTTAAACCACGCTCTGCGGAATATAATGAGCTCGGAAATCTTGATGGAAATCATCCCAAGTGATAACACGTCCACCTCTGGAGTCCTTGTACTGCTGGAACCATTCTGCAGCTTGATCTTTGAGTTGGAAGGAAGCGAACCTGACAAAGTCCTCAGGCCTGACATTACTGCACTCGAAATGCTTACACAGATCCACAAGACAATTGTCAGCATCGGTTGCCTCAACACAATTGCTGAAAGTCTTTGGCCCGTTAGCAAGGAACTGGTTGAGTGTAGCAAAGTGACTCTGATTGCTGCCTTGATTCCCATGACTGCCTTGATTGCGCTCTTGGAGAATTTGCATGATCAGCTGTGTGTTTGCATTGGTTGCGGCCATCACAGCTTGCCATGCCTCTGGAGGAGGTGGGGGTGGTGGCGGGTCAGGATTCGGAGTCGTGCGCGTTGGAGGAGCCATCCTAAAGAGGTTGACCACCATTAGCACATTGACAGATAAATATTGAAGCTGAATCCAACGGAATGAAGATTGCAACATATAGTCTTCACATCCGAACAAAATGAACGAATGCATTCCTCTTAAAATGGCCACATATCCATAATGAGAAACCAAGTAGAATTAAGGTAGAGAAATAAATCAACAAGGTACGGATCAAGAACGAATAATCGGTAAGAAATCCCAATCTCAAACCAATATCCGTGAAAGAAAAAACTAGAGCTACTAGAATTCCCACCTATGAAACTCCCGAACATATCCAGTTATGCAATCAGTAGCTGGGGATACAGGGGAAGCATAATATCTCACCCAAACTAGCAATTCCTACATCCAGCTGTATCCATCCTTCAACACATAACCAAGAAACCTTCGGAAACCGTCAACCTCAACCTTCGAAAAGCATCCGTTATACAAGTTATGGCGATACTCCCGAACTCCCGCCCCAGTACTGGTGGCGTCGAGGTTATCTCACCAACGAACTGCATAAAAGAAATTTTCGATGTCGGCGTACTAGACTCAAGTATTCCAGAACTGTAACAATAAAATTATGATGACGACACCTCAGAGCTCAACTCCCCGGGACACTTCCACTAAACCCCTGACAGGAGGCACCAAGTCAATCTTCTCATCATAAAACCATCGGAACGATTCCAAGATACCCGCGTGATCCTAAATTTTTTTTAGTGAAATTTGAGAAGAGAAGAGTCAAAACTCTACGTCAGGATGCCTTACCAGAGCGATGAGGAGACTGGGAAGTAAAAAGAATTCCTAAACTCTCCGATATATAATTCCTAAATAACTCAAAACATTTTTCTAGACACAACTCGTCCGCTAATAACGATCAAGCAATGGGGATCCTAAGGTCGGGGAAGGCTCTGATTACCAACTTATAACACCCTCGACGCGACTATAGCTCCCACGTGTCGAGGCACAACTTAGAGACATAATCGCATTGAAGGCATATATCGCAAGTTAGACAATCTTCACAACATCCCATGTAATATGAATAATAAAGGGGAGATAACATAGTTGGCTTACACTCGCCACGTCAATCAAGTACATAAATAACATTACACAATCCAAACACTCATGGCCCGACTACGGCGCCAAAATCAAAGAGAACCCAACATGCGACACGGTCCCAATCACCCCCAACTGGGCACCACTACTGATCATCGGGAAAGGAAACATAGTACCGTTGAGAGTCTTCGTCGAACTCCCACTTGATCTCACAAGCGTCTCCTGGAGCGGAATCATCAGGCCCTGCATCTGGTGTAATAGTAATCTGTGAGCCATAGGGACTTAGCAATCTCGCACCGTCGCGATCAAGACTATTTGAGCTTATAGGTAAGGCAAGGTAAAATATGAGTGGAGCTGCAGCAAGCGACTAGCTAGTGTGGTGGCTAACTTATTCGCAAAAGAGAGCGAGAAGAGGAGGCAAAGCACGAGCGAGAAGCTAGAGAACAACCTGCGCAAACATTACTCCAACACCGTGTCCACTTCCCGGACTCCGCCGAGAAGAGGCCATCACGGCAACACACTCACTTGATTCATTTTAATTAAGTTAAGGTTCAAGTTATCTACAACCGAACATTAACAAATTCCCATCTGCCCATAACCGCGGGCACGGCTTTCGAAAGTTCAATCCCTGCAGGGGAGTCCCAACTTAGCCCATGACAAGCTCTCACGGTCAATGAAGGAATAGACCTCCTCCCAAGACGTTCCAATCAGACTCGGTATCTCGGTAATTCAAGACACTTCGACACGTTAAAACAAGACCAGCAACACCGCCCGAATGTGCCGACAAATCCCGATAGGAGCTGCACATATCTCTTTCTCAGGGCACACTCAGATAAGCAATCCGTACAACTAAAACCAGCCTGTTTCCCCGAGGTGGCGCTGCAAGGGGCTCTAGTTTGGACCAACACTCAGAGGAGCACTGGCCCGGGGGGGGGGGGGTTTAAAATATGATGACCCTTGAGTCTGCAGAACCCAAGGGAAAGAAAATGCTAGGTGGCAAAAGGTAAAACCAAGGTTGGGCATTGCTGGAAAAGCTTTAATCAAGGCGAAATATCAAGAGGTTCCCATTATAACCCAACCGCGTAAGGAACGCAAAATCCGGGAACATAACACCGATATGACGGAAACTAGGGCGGCAAGAGTGGAACAAAACACTAGGCGAGAGGCCGAGCCTTCCACCCTTTACCAAGTATATAGATGCATTAAGATAACATAGCAATATAGTGATATCCCAACAAGTAAATAAAAGATGTTCCAACAAGGAACGGCCTCCAATCTTCACCTGCAACTAGCAACGCTATAAGAGGGGCTGAGCAAAGCGGTACATAGCCAATCAACGGTTTGCTAGGACAATGGTGGGTTAGAGGTTTGACATGGCAATTTGGGAGGCTTTCAAGCAAGAGGTAGGCATCGTAGCATTGGCATAGCAAAAGAGCGAGCAAACTAACATAGCAAAGATAGTAGTGATTTCGAGGGTATGATCATCTTGCCTGCACAGTTGTCAGAGTTGACTGGATCCTCAAACGCAAACTCAACGGGCTCCTCGTTAGTGAACTCGTCTCCCAGCTCTACCCAAACAATACAAACAAGCAACAAGGATACAATCAACCACGTGCAAGGATCAAACAAGACGATGCAACGATGATATGCTATGCGGGATGCAAAATGCAAGATATGACAGGAAATGCATGAACCTGGCCTCAACTTGGAATTCCAAGGCTGCCACTGGAAAGATGAGGTGAAATCGCTTGAAAACGATATAAAGAACGCCGGAAATGGAGTTACGGTTTGGAAATGGCAAGCAATTCAAAACTGACACCGGTCTGCGATTTACAGCAAGTAGGCATCTAAATGCAATGAAATGAACATGCTACAACACCCAAACATGACAACAAAATACATGCCAGGGATGCACACAATATGCTTAACAAAAGTCTAGCACTGAGCTACGGCCAAATCATCCATTAGGAGGTTCAAACAAGCATGGCAAAAACGCAAATGGTAAAACAGATCTTAGACTTAGTGAAATTAACACTTGTATGGAATTTCAGATCATATAGCCCTCTTCGGAGCAACAAAACGACATGCTACAGGACTTGAACATGACAAAGAAAGACATGGCATGTAGCTACTCAACAAGCTTAACAAAAGTCCCTTAGTGACCTTGAGCCAAAAGGGATCACAAAATATACTAACAAGCACACGAACATAGCAAAAACATAATCAGTTTTCAGACTTAGTGAAAACTGGGACATCCTGAAACATAACTCTCGAAGGCATGTTTACGAGCTCGATGCACTCACTACGGTGCAAGTCATGGCAAGACAAGCATACAACCATAAAGAAGGCACAAAATACAAGCTATACATGGCAAGAACAATGGCATAGCATGCACGGATCAACTACAATAACATCGGCAAAATCGCAAACAAGTTGACGATCCACCCAGATTCACAACGAAGCAAAAGTAGAGCTCGATTGACTCAAGCTAGGTGCTCCATAATTGGAAACAAAGACATGGATGGATAGAGCACTACAATATTAACAAAACTCCCTTACTGATCATCCTCAAAAGAGGCACGGATCACTAGGAAACAACAAGAACATATGGCATCATGAACTAAACAAACCCAGGACTTAGTGAAATCACTAAGTCCCTGAAAACAGAATTAGCAAGTGCACCACTTTGCAAGCTTGCACAAGTCACCACACACATCCTAAAAAAACATGGGGTTGCACCTCTGGATAGATGACAAAACCCTTAACAAAACATATGAAGAACTCACGGGCATATCATGCACACATTAATCATGGCAAAAATGACAAAAGTGCTAAACGGAGTAACAGATCTGACAATTAACTCAAGTAGCCCTCTTCTAACAGCATTTCGGGCATCAAGATGAACTCCAATGAAAATGATGCAATGGAATGAAATGATGTACTCTCTGAGCTGAACAATTTGATATGCTATATGCCCAAATCAGAGCTACGGATGCAAAGTTACGGGGCCGTGAACATGAGCATATGAACTAAAATATCCGGGACTTAGTGAAAAAAAACTACCCCGGATCTGGATCTAGGGTTTACTGTTCACGGCACGGAACCCGAGGACAGCGGCGCGGATCACAGGGGAAGTCGAGGACGGCGGCAGCCGGGGTTGGGGACGCCGGATCCGGCGAGGTCGCCGGTGGCCGGG
>NC_057800.1:353597354-353768224 GCF_018294505.1 Triticum aestivum | reverse complement strand
GGGCGCCGGGCGCCACGTGGCGCGTCCTGGGTGGGTGGTGGTGGTGGCGGACGTTGTCCGGCTCCGCCAGGACACGTCCGGAGCGGCGGACCTGGGTTTTTTTAGGGTTAGGGACGAGGGGGATCCGGAATTTGGAATGCGGGGGTGTTTATATAGGCATAGAGGGAGCTAGGAGAGTCCAAATGAGGTGTGGTTTTCGGCCACCCGATCGTGATCGAACGCTCTAGAACATGGATAAGAGTTTGGTGGGTTTTGGGACAATATGGAGGGGTGTTGGGCTGCAACACACACGAGGCCTTTTTGGTCCCTCGGTTAACCATTGGAGTATCAAACGAAGTCTAAATGGTACGAAACTTGACAGGCGGTCTACCGGTAGTAAACCAAGGCTGCTTGGCAAGTCTCGGTCCAATCCGGAAATGTTTAATCCCCACATATGAAAGAAAGCTAGAAATGACCACCGGAGGAGAACGAAGCGCCGGAATGCAAAACGGACAACGAGGAAATTGCTCGAATGCATGAGATGAACACGTATGCAAATGCAATGCACATGATGACATGATATGAGATGCATGACAACGACAACAACACACGGAGACAAAACCCGAACCCGAGGAAATAAAATAACTTAACACCGGAAACGGCAAGAGTAGGAGTACAAATTGGGAATGTTACATCCGGGGTGTTACATGCCCCCGGCTTTATTTCCTATCACTAAGCCGGTTTTAACTGATGATCGCATTCAGAGATATGACATTACTTTGCTCGCTGGCCGTACTTCGAGTTATTCTCATGTGCCTGCAGGTACTGATGGATCCGCATCGCCCAGCTGTTCGTCACACAGCTCCCATGCAGACAAGCCAACCTTGCCTTGCTCGTCCGTGCTTCGCTCGCCCAGTCCGGAGCTGGGCTCCCAAGGTGTGACCTCCTGTGGAGAGGACTCTCCGGATGCGCCTTCTCCCGTCATGGACTCACCCAACTCTGTGGTGTCCGCGGAGCATGGTCCAGCTCGTGATGCAACACCGCCAGCCCCGGCGACTCACGCCCAGCCGAATCGGATGACGACGCGTCTTCGTGACGACATCGTCAAGCCGCTGATTCCTTCTGATGGCACAATGCGTTATGATCCCCGGTGTCGCGCATTTCATGCTGAGCCACGCACTTACTGAGATGCACTTGAGGATGCACAGTGGCATCCTGCTATGGAGGCTGAATTTTCTGCTCTTCAAGAAAACAAGACATGGACATTGGTTCCTCGACCTCCTGGCAAGAATATCATAAGCTACAAGTGGGTGTTCAAAGTTAAGCACAAGTCTGATGGCTCTCTGGACAAATTCAAGGCTCGCCTTGTTACTCGCGGTTTTACTCAACAATATGGCGTTGATTATTCCAACAGATTCTCACCGGTGGTCAAGCCTGCAACAGTTTGCCTTGTGATCTCTTTGGCCGTTTCATGTGGATGGCATCTCCGTCAAATTAACATCAGTAATGCTTTTCTTCATGGCATTCTTAATGAAGAAGCCTATATGCAGCAGCCCCCCGGTTTTCAGGACACCACTCATCCGAATTATGTATGCAAACTTCACAAGTCTATTTATGGTCTCAAGCAATCACCTCGCGTGTGGTACGCTCGTCTCAGTGATCGCCTTCAGCAGATTGATTTCTCTCCTTCAGCTGCAGATACATCTTTATTTATTTTTCACATGATGGTGTCACTATTTACGTGCTGGTCTATGTTGACGACATTGTCATTGTCAGCTCCTCCAACTCTGCAATGACAACTCTATTGCAACAACTTTCTGACACATTTCCGGTTAAGGATCTTGGTCAGCTGCATTATTTTCTCGGCATTGAGGTGCTTCACAATTCAGGGGGAATGGTTATCGCCCAACAGAAGTATGGACTTGACCTCCCGCAGCATACTGACATGCCAAATTGTAAAGTAGTCTCAACACCGATGTGTGCTACTGAGAAGCTCAGTCGGGAATTTGGTCATGGCCTACGTGATGATGATGCTTTCATGTACCGTAGCATAGTTGGGGCGCTCCAATATCTGACTTTGACGCGGCCTGATCTCTCCTTCACCGTAAACAAAGTTTGCCAATTTCTGTCTCGACCCACTAATGTTCATTGGGAAGCAGTTAAACACATTCTTCTATATGTGAAGGGGACCATGTCTATAGGTCTCACTCTTTGGCACTCTCCGTCAACCCTACTGAGTGTGTTCACAAATGCAGATTGGGCGGGCTGCGTTGATGACAAGCGATCAACAGGCGGTTTTGCAATTTTCTTCGGGCCAAATATAATTTCTTGGAGTGCTTGTAAGCAGCCGATACTGTCACGCTCATCTATGGAGGCAAAATATAAGGCTCTCACAAATGGCACAACAGAGGTAATATGGTTGCAGTCTCTCGTTAGGGAACTATGAGTTCCTCTACCTCGTCCACCCGTTTTGTGGTGCGATAACCTCGAAGCAACTTATCTCACTGCCAACCCGGTGTTTCATGCTCGCACAAAACACATCGAAGTTGATTTTCACTTCGTAAGAGAAAAGGTAGCTATGGGAGCCTTAGAGGTGCGGCATGTGTCTTCTGGAGATCAGGTTGCTGATGCTTTCACCAAGCCACTCACCAAGTTGGCTCGATTACGTTCCAATCTCAACCTCAGTATGAGTTGACATTGAGGGGGAATGTTAATCAATGTAAATTCTAGAGAATTGTGTAATTAAGGATAGTCATAATTATTGTAATCGTAGATTGATCCTAATGGGATCATGTACATCTTGATGTAATCTTGACGATCAAGTATCGTCCAGTATATATTCATGGCAAGGCCCAAGGGGCAAATGATGGCAAACAATCCTATTTAACACCGCCGCCATCCTGCCCTCCCTGTTCGACCTGCCTCCGAGCCACCGAGCCGCCTCCTTCATGGCCGCTTCCATGTCTGTCCGGTACTCTCCGGCCACCGTGGCTCGCCCCGTTGAGTCTCTCCCTCTGTTGGGGCCACGCCAAGACGCCCCCCTGAGTCGCCGGCCTCCGCTTTGTCAATCTGCCTTAGCACCAACAGTGCGGAGCCGCCCCGTCGCTGTGAGCCGCCTGAATCCGCCCCCGTCTCGTTATATCTCGCTACTATGGCCCGCCCTCGGCATCCAACTCACCTCCGCCTAGGACCAACGCCAAATCGACCCGGCCTCCTCTCAAGCTGCTGGATTTCACCACCGCATTGGCCGCCGTGCCTTCGGGTCTCTTCCAAGCCACGTTGAAAGTGCAACTATCCCTAGGTGGTTTTGGTAATTCCTAACAACATATAGCTCATTGAGCTAATGCTATTCCAAGATTAATATTTCAGGAAAAGCTCAATGAATGGCATGGCATGGATGAGGAAAGTGGACCCCTCAAAATATTAAGGACAAAAAAGATTGGCTCAAGCTCAAAGCTCAAGCCTCTACATTTTATATTTTAGTGATCCAAGATCACATTGAGTCTATAGGAAAAGCCAATACTATCAAGGAGGGATGAAGTGTTGTTTAATGAGGTTCTTGCTTCATAGTGCTTAGTGATATGCTCCAAAACCCTCAACTACCTTCCCACATCCACATATGACCTAAACCAGAAGTCAAACTCGGCCCTATCGATTCTTTCTATCCGGCGCCACCGAGTTTCAAAGGTCATACCACTGCTACAAACCCTAGGCAAATCGGTCCCATCGATAGGGATTTCGGTCACACCGAGATGGAGTTGTAATCTCTCTGTTTCCCTTCGTAACGTTTCGGTCCTATCGAGATGAGCGATCGGACCCACCGAGATTGCAATGTAAACTCTCTGTTTCTCTTTCGTAACATTTCTATCCCACCGAAATGAGCGATCGGTCCCACCGAGTTTACCTGACGAACTCTCTGGTTAGATTATTACCAAAATCGGTCCCACCGAGTTTGTGTAATCGGTCACAATGAGATTACGTTATACCCTAACCCTAACCATATTGGTCCTACCGAGTTGCATCTCAGTCCCACCGAAAATCCTAACGGTCACTAGGTTTGCTAAATCGGTCCGACCGAGTTTTTCACTTCGGTCTCGCCGAGATTGGTAAATTATGTGTAACGGTTAGTTTTTGTGTGGAGGCTATATATATCCCTCCACCCACTCTTCATTCGTGGAGAGAGCCATCAGAACATACCTACACTTCCAATACACATTTTCTGAGAAGGAACCACCTACTCATGTGTTGAGGCCAAGATATTCCATTCCTACCATATTAATATTGATCTCTAGCCTTCCCCAAGTTGCTTTCCACTCAAATCTTCTTTCCACCAAATCCATATCCTGTGAGAGAGAGTTGAGTGTTGGGGAGGCTATCATTTGAAGCACAAGAGCAAGGAGTTCATCATCAACAAACCGTTTGTTACTTCTTGGAGAGTGCTGTCTCCTAGATTGGCTAAGTGTCACTTGGGAGCCTCTGACAAAGATTGTGGAGTTGAACCAAGGAGTTTCTAAGGGCAAGGAGATCGCCTACTTCATGAAGATCTACCGCTAGTGAGGCAAGTCCTTTGTGGGCGATGGCCATGATGGGATAGACAAGGTTGCTTCTTCGTGGACCCTTCATGTGTGGAGCCCTCCGTGGACTCGCGTAACCGTTACCCTCCGTGGGTTGAAGTCTCCATCAACGTGGATGTACGATAGCACCACCTATCATAACCACGACAAAAACATCCATGTCTCCAATTGCGTTTGAATTCTCCAAACCCTTCCCTTTACATTCCTGCAAGTTGCATGCTTTACTTTCCACTGCTCATAGACTCTTTGCATGCTTGCTTGAATTGTGTTAAGATTGCTTGACTTGTGCTAAGATAGCTAAAATCTGCCAAAGACTAAAATTGGGAAAAGGATAGATTTTTATTTGGTCAAGTAGTCTAATAACCCCCCCTCTAGACATACTTTCGATCCTACGAGTGGAATCAGAGCTTTGGTGTCCATTTGCTTTGATTTCCATAGCTTTTGGTGGTCATAGCCTTGGTTTCACAACCTAGGAGAGTATGGCGTCTAGCGAGGGAAATTATCACCGTAGAGGTCCTTATTTTGATGGTACAAATTTTGCTAGTTGGAAGCATAAGATGAAAATGCATATTCTTGGACATAACCCGCCGTTTGGGCTATTGTGTGTTCTGGCTTGCAAGGTGAATTCTTTGATGGGAGAGAACCGAATCGTGAAGCTACCCGGATGAGTTGAAGATGCTACAGTACATTGCTCAAGCTTGTGATATCCTCTTCAACGGATTGTGCCCCGAAGAATTCAACAAAATCAGCCGTCTTGAGAATGCAAAGGAAATTTGGGATACTTTGATTGATATGCATGAAGGTACCGACTCCGTCAAGGAATCCAAGTTGGATGTGCTTCAAAGTCAACTTGACAAGTTAAAAATGAAGGATGGTGAAGGTGTCGCTGAAATGTACTCTAGGCTTGCTCTTATCACAAATGAGATTGCCGGCTTAGGAAGTGAAGAGATGACTGACAAATTCATCATCAAGAAAATCCTAAGAGCCTTAGATGGAAAATACGATACCGTATGCACATTGATCCAAATGATGCCAAATTACAAAGATCTCAAGCCAACGGAAGTCATTGGAAGAATTGTTGCTCATGAGATGTCAATCAAGGATAAGGAGGAGCTCCATAAAAAGTCAAGTGGTGCTTACAAAGCCTCATGTGAAGCTCACACATCATCAAGTGAGAAACAAACCTTCAATGAAGAATTGAGCCTAATGGTGAAGAACTTCAACAAGTTCTACAAGAGTAGAAGCAAGGAAAGAAGTTCCAAGTCAAGGTCCTACAATGACAAAAGATCTTCTAGTCGCGAGCGAAACTGCTACAATTGTGGAAGACCCGGACACTACTCCAATGTGTGTACGGCTCCCCACAAGATAAGAGAAGATTCTCCCAAAAGAAGAAGTAGAAGAGAAGAATCACCATCAAGGGAGAGAAGGAGTAGGGATGATCGATACGAACGAAGACACCCTCGGAGAAGCAAGGATTTGGAAAGGAAGGACAAGTCATCAAGGAGCTAGAAAAAACTAAGACATCAAGCTCATGTTGGTGAATGGGTATCCGGCTCCGACTCCGACAATGACTCCGAGAGAAGCTATCACTCCAACTCCGAATATACTCAAGATCAAGGTGTTACCGGACTAGCACTTGTGTCAACCAACTCCTACGACATATTTGATTCACCAAATGAAGGAATTGGAAGAAGCTTCATGGCCAAAGGTCCAAAGGTATCACACCCCGAGTATGTTGATTTCAATAGTGATGAAGATGACTTGTTAGGTGATGATGAGTTACTTGTTGACAACTATAGTGATGAATACTATGATGAAATGAATGACAATGATAAGGAGAAGATTGAGTCTCTAACTAAAGATCCAAACACTCTTAAGTTAGCCCATGAAACTATCTTAGGAGATCATTGAGAACTTTTAAGGACTCA
This sequence comes from Triticum aestivum, assembly GCF_018294505.1. Lineage (NCBI taxonomy): Eukaryota > Viridiplantae > Streptophyta > Magnoliopsida > Poales > Poaceae > Triticum > Triticum aestivum. The sequence continues at coordinate 353,761,743 of NC_057800.1, read as the reverse complement.
TGAGAAATTACGTTTTGAAAAGCTCAACCTTGAGCAAGAGCATGAGTTCTTAAAGGCAATCAATGATGATCTTTGCAAGAAAAATTCTTCTTACATTGCCAAGAGTTTACTCTTATCCACTTACATCCCTCAAGTCAAGTCTAGTAACAAGAACAAGAAAGATTCTTCCTCTAGTAGTAACAATAATCATGCTAAATCCAATGTTGTTGCTTCTAGTAGTTCTCTTGATTCCACTAATGATTCTCCTAGCCAAGTTACACTTGAGCAAGAAAATAGCTTATTGAAGGGAATTATAGAGAAAGGTGTTTACATGAGCCTTGTCGGGAGTAAGCAATTCGAGGAAATTGTACGCAAGCAAGGAAGGCACCGAAAGAATCAAGGTATTGGTTTTGAACGAAAGTTCAATGCCAATGGAGTTGAGTGGGAAGAAGATCAATACCCCAAGACGAAGTTTGTTCCTCAACAAGAGAAGTATGATCCTACTTCATCCAAAGGGACACAAGCTCAAGATGATTCTTCCACCACAAGACCACAAGCAAAGAGGCAAGGACAAGCTTCAAGAGGAAATTGATGCGTTTGAAGAAGCTCCTAAGGACTTGGTCAAGTGGGTTCCCAAGACTACATCAAGTTACACTTCATCAAGTACAACTACAACTCCGAGGATTCCCATCAAGATGGTGTGGATCCCGAAGAAGAAGAACTAGAAGAGTTCTTGAGGGTGACTCTGCGAATATACGTCACTCTTATCATTTTGGCAAGAACAAGTACAATCAACTTCCACATCTTGCACAAGTTCAAGGAGTTACAAACCCTCTTGTTGGTATGACAAGGTACAAGGTAACCTAAAGCTTTCATAGACATCATCTTGTGTGTGCATCACTCTATGTCTATGGATACCCTTGTTTGTTCCTTGTGGGACTAACTCGTGTAGGTATTGAAAGTGCAACTGACTCCAAAGGATAGCTCCAAATGATCTACATCAACATAGAGCATCCACATCTTCAACACCTACATGAAGTCATCATCGACAAAACCCAAGGTTAGTTCATCCCTCTTAGGGGGGATCTCACATCTAGGGGGAGCTTTACTCTAACAATTGAGTTAAAGCAACTCTACTGGTGTGAACACAACAATGCTTTATGTAAAAGTGGTAACCCCACATGTGCTTAAACAATGAGTATGACCTATGATCAAATGTTCTCATTTGACTCCTAAGTCAATATACTCATATATAGATGACCTAGTCATCGCCAATTGCTTGATAGATGCTAGATTTGTTTGTGCATGCTTTGCCACATATTTCATTTGCCATTTTATTGTTTGAGCATGTTGGTTGCATAATTTACTCATTCGAGGACATCCACTTGTTGTTTTGATTGATTGGTTTCCTTTTCTTTTGGCCAAGTGGATGGACAAGATTGCCTAAGAACCTTCTCTTGCTATCTATGCTTTTCTCGTCTCAAACTCTATTCATGCTGCATCACAAAATTTCATCAAGTCAGATTCGAACCACTCTATGTGAGGAGCACTCGGAGTCCCTGATTCGTCATAGACTTAAACTTCCAAAACTTCTTTGTGCATTTAGGTCTGACCGATTCACCCATTTCGGTCATACTGAGATCACTAAGTCGATCTAGGTTTTCAACCTCGGTGCAACCGATTCGAAACTTTCGGCCACACCGAGTTTCAGTAACTGCTTACAGTTATGAATCTTGGTGCCACCGAGTTGTTCCACTCGATCACACCGACAGGATCGGGCTATATATATCCACGGGTCAAATTTTGGAAAAATTTCCGAACCTCCTCGACCTGCGCTTAGCCCGCTCTGCCTGCAAGGTCTCTGGATCATCCTCCTCGTCGCCAGCCGCCTCCTGCCGCTAGTCTCCGCCATCGTCAACGGGAATCAACCCCGTCATTGCCGCTGTAGCGATTTCATCGTCGAACTAGGGTATGAACTCGATCTCTGTGCTATCCCTATCTGATTCCTAGCACATTTGTGTTCGCCATGTATCTTGCCATGATTGAGATCATTCTTATCCAGTCAAAACACTCCGTAGTTTAGTGGTGAATTGAAAATTTAGGGTTAGGATTCCGCTGAAACCATCTCGGACCCACCGAGTTGTGGAACTCGGTACCACCGATTCGGCTCAGGCCATTGCACATGTAATTTTCGGTCTGACCGAGAATTGCAAATCGGTGTGACCGAGTTAAGGACTTTGTGAAACCCTAGCAGTCTCGGTGCCACCGAACTGTGACTCGGTCTGACCGAGTTCACTAGTTTATGTTCCAACAGCTGCTTCAGTACGACCGAGTTTACAAATCGGTTGATCTAAAATGCTTTCTGTGGAAAACTAAAACTATGTTTTTGACTCATTCTTTTGCAAAAACCTCTGCATTGTGATGCTCATCCACTCTATCTCATCTATATCTATTGACAGGGTCTGCTGTCAGTGTTTGCAATATGTCTGATCAGAGTGACAGCCAGAACAGGTCAGAGGAGCATGTTCACCTGAGTGAGGGCACTAGTCCCTCTAGCAGTTTAGATGATGGTAGCAGGAGCACCCCAAGCAACTTACCCAAAGTTGCCACTAGGGCCAGAAAGAAGAAGACCTCTGAATCTGAGGATGAAGACTATGTGGCACTGCTGCTGCCACCAAGCCAGGCATGAACCAAAAGGTTCCTGCAAAGAGAATTCCAATGTCTAAGGCCAGAGCATCTACTCAAGTCCCTTTGGAATCTGAACCCAAAGAGGCTGCTGCAGAAGGGAAGAAGAGGAAGGAGAGGGTCAAAAAGACCACTGCTAGAGTGCTTGGGAGATCCTCAATCATGAGAGATTCTGAAGAGGAAGAGGAATAAGATGCTGCACCAGCACCCAAAGCTCAGAAGTTTATGGGTGATGCCATCAGGGCAGGGGCTGTTCCATCTAAGCCTAAGACTGATCCAAAGGCTTCTGCTCCAGCTCCAAAGCCAAAACCAAAGAGGAGCACCAGGAACATCCCTGCTGAGGAGAAGAACAAGGCCCCAGTGCCTGAAATGGAAGAAGAAGACGATGAGTCACATGTATTGAGGAAGCTGAAGCCAAAAATCCCAGATCACAATGATGCTCATCCAATAGCTGAGAACATGAAGATAAGGAAGGACTCTGGTCTGAGGCTATGGAGAGAGTGTGATCCATATGCCACTAGGAGGAGGACTGCTATGGACTATAGGTTCCATACAAAGGAACAGCAGGACTTCTATGAGATAGTGTTGCTTGATAAGAAGCCCATAGTGTGTGACATGAGATGTGTCGACTGGGACTACATCAAGGAGAATGAGGATCACTATCCAGGTGTACATGACAGTTTCAAGGCTTGTGGAGTCGATGAGTTTGTGGCTCAGAAGCTCACAAAATGGAATGATGAGCTCATCATGCAGTTCTTCATAGCTCATTTCTACCCAGATGGAAGGATTGTCTGGATGTCTGAAGGAACAAGGTACCCGTCCACGGTTGCTGAATGGGCGAAGTTGATCAATGCCCCAAAAGAGAGTGAAGATGACTTGGATGTCTATGCCAATAAGAAGAAGGATAACAACACCATGGCACACATGTACAAGGAGATCCCAGATGCTGCTCTTGAGACGCATAAGTTTGGATTTGTACATTACCTTCTGTTAGGCTTGCCAACCATCAACTGGATCCTCAGGCACACTCTCTTGCCAAAGTCAGGTGATCACAAGATGATCAGAGGCCATGCAATAAACTTGCTTCATATCTTTGATGTCCCACAGAAGTTCAAAGTCATGAGCCTAATAGTTGAAACTATTAAGAGGACAACTGCAGATCAGAAGAGGAGTTGTGGGTATGCCCCACAGATCCAGGAGCTGATCAACTCCAAGATGGGCACTGGTACATATATGCTGGACAAGGAGCACATGCCTATCTATCCAGACTTCGAGGACAACATTGTGGTTATGAATGAGGATGAACCATCTTCTGTGCACGCACAAGCCAAGAAGGAGAAGGAAAAAGCTTAAAAGGCTGCAAGGATGCCAACTACTGAAGAAGCATCTCAGTATCTCCTGAAGAGCAAGCAAGATCAGATTGGCTACCTGATTGCCTCCACTCTGAGGATTGAGAAGGGACTGGCCACCCTGACTCAAAACTAGGAGAGCTTGGAAAGAATCATGGAGCAAAAGTTCTATGACTTGGATGTGAAGGTAACTGAGATTCAGTCTGTTGTGGAGCAACTTCAAGATGGTATGCAGGAGAGGAAGGGCAAGACAACCACTGATGCATTTGCCAGAGTGCCTAGAGCTCAGAGGTCTGCTGCAGTGCCTGTTCCAGACATGAGAGCCACGTCATCTGCACCAGCTACAACTTCAGTGCCACCAGCTCCAGCACCTACTCCACCAGCTCCATCTACTTCGACTGAAGCCTTCGTTCTTGGAGTTATCCGGACACCACCACCTGAAGACCAAGCTTGAGAGACGATTTAGTGCTATGCATTTTCTAGGAACTTTTTGGTAACTTGTTGCCAAAGGGGGTGAAAAATGTATAGATCATAGGCTTCGAGAGAGAGCGTTGCTTTTTATTCTCTCTTGCTTTGGTGGTTAAACTTTATTTGCTTTGCTTGTTTGAGCTACTTTCTGTCTGCGTGATACTTGGATGATCATGTGTTTGATCGTATGCTACATTAATGCTTGTTGGATGACATTATATTTTTATCCCTATATAATCATTCACTTTGCTTGGTGCTGAGTGCATGCATTTAATTATTATCATTTTGAGCGCTCCACCAAGATGTATGTGACATGGAAGAGTAACCCATGACCCTAACTCTTTGTGCATTTGCAGTCCAAAGCAAACCATAAACTATGCACAAATTTAGGGGGAGCTCTTGCCTTTCACATACTTCTCAAAGCGACAATGTTTTTCACTCTTATTATCATTTGTCGAAGCTTTGATCTATATGTTGTCATCAATTACCAAAAAGGGGGAGATTGAAAGTGCAACTATCCCTAGGTGGTTTTGGTAATTCCTAACAACATATAGCTCAATGAGCTAATGCTATTCCAAGATTAATATTTCAGGAAAAGCTCAATGAATGGCACGACATGGATGAGGAAAGTGGACCCCTCAAAATATTAAGGACAAAAAAGATTGGCTCAAGCTTAAAGCTCAAGGCTCTACATTTTATATTTTAGTGATCCAAGATCACATTGAGTCTACAGGAAAAGCCAATACTATCAAGGAGGGATGAGGTGTTGTTAATGAGGTTCTTGCTTCATAGTGCTTAGTGATATGCTCCAAAACCCTCAACTACCTTCCCACATCCACATATGACCTAAACCAAAAGTCAAACTCGGCCCTACCGATTCTTTCTATCCGGCGCCACCGAGTTTCAAATGTCACAGCCACTGCCACAAACACAAGGCAAATCGGTCTCACCGATAGGGATTTCGGTCACACCGATATGGGGTTGTAATCTCTCTGTTTCCCTTCGTAACGTTTTGGTCCTACCGAGATGAGCGATCGGTCCCACCGAGATTGCAATGTAAACTCTCTATTTCTCTTTCGTAACATTTCGGTCCCACCGAAATGAGCGATCGGTCCCACCGAGTTTACCTGACCAACTCTCTGGTTAGCTTATTACCAAAATCGGTCCCACCGAGTTTGTGTAATTGGTCACACCGAGATTACGTTATGCCCTAACCCTAACCATATCAGTCCTACCGAGTTGCATCTCAGTCCCACCGAAAATCCTAACGGTCACTAGGTTTGATAAATTGGTCTGACCGAGTTTTTCACTTCGGTCTCACCGAGATTGGTAAATTATGTGTAACGATTAGTTTTTGTGTGGAGGCTATATATATATCCCTCCACCCACTCTTCATTCGTGGAGAGAGCCATCAGAACATACCTACACTTCCAATACACATTTTCTGAGAAAGAACGACCTACTCATGTGTTGAGGCCAAGATATTCCATTCCTACCATATGAATCTTGATCTCTAGCCTTCCCCAAGTTGCTTTCCACTCAAATCTTCTTTCCACAAAATCCATATCATGTGAGAGAGAGTTGAGTGTTGGGGAGACTATCATTTGAAGCACAAGAGCAAGGAGTTTATCGTCAACACACCATTTGTTACTTCTTGGAGAGTGGTGTCTCCTAGATTGGCTAGGTGTCACTTGGGAGCCTCCAACAAAGATTGTGGAGTTGAACCAAGGAGTTGGTAAGGGCAAGGAGATAGCCTACTTCATGAAGATCTACCACTAGTGAGGCAAGTCCTTCGTTGGCGATGGCCATGATGGGATAGACAAGGTTGCTTCTTCGTGGACCCTTCGTGGGTGGAGCCCTCCATGGACTCACGCAACGGTTACCCTCCATGGGTTGAAGTCTCCATCAACGTGGATGTACGATAGCACCACCTATCGGAACCACGACAAAAACATCTATGTCTCCAATTGTGTTTGAATTCTCCAAACCCTTCCCTTTACATTCTTGCAAGTTGCATGCTTTACTTTGCGCTGCTCATAGACTCTTTACATGCTTGCTTGAATTGTGTTAAGATTGCTTGACTTGTGCTAAGATAGCTAAAATCCGCCAAAGACTAAAATTGGGAAAAGGATAGATTTTTATTTGGTCAAGTAGTCTAATCACCCCCCTCTAGACATACTTTCGATCCTACACATGTCCACCGGTTGCATCTGCCAAAAGCCGCTGGCCGCTTTGCCTCCAACATGCGGCTGTCCCGCTTGTCACGCCCTACTTCCGATTACGCCCCTGTGTACTATCCTGCTAGCTGCTGTCTAAAGAAGATGCAAGTGGGGAGCTGGCCAGTGGGATGAAAAAAAAGAAAGAGGACGGTTGACGACTTGGTTGTTTAAAAAACTAGGGGTATCCACGACCCGGGAGCAGATACGACCATGACCAGGATACCTTCAGGAGAATTCACAATTTTAGCTCACTTCAATTCACTCCTCCGTCGTGGTCTGCCTTACTGGCCCATCAAATACGCCATGGCCTCATCAGCCGCCGCCTTGCCTGTGCTGTCACGCCCCCACCTCGTCCATGCTGGTTATAGGGCTACTTGGGGTCCTGGCGTCCTACAAGGGCATCCAGTGGTCCTTAACAGTTGCAGTGCTATGGTTGCTGCCCTTTTTACAAGAGAAAGAGAGAGTGAAAAAAATCAGCATTGAAAGTACTGGAGGTTACCTAGGAATTCTATATACGGCTCGTCTATTGTCCGGACGGATCATGTGAAATCCATCCAGTCGATTTTTATTGATCCATTTTTATTCTTTCAAGAGAAATTACTCTAGCTTGCAATATTTATTGTTTCAGGACAATTATACTCTACAAAATTGGTATTATACCACGGATACGGAGTGCACAACATCATTATTCTGCACTGACATTTGTTCGTGCTGCCCCACTCAACGGAAGCGCCCAAGTCATCATCCTTGTGTACTGGTCTACATTAATATGCCATGGCCATTCCCGCTTGCACAAGCTGCCCAACAGACTTGCACAAGCCGATGCCTCGCGGCCCGGTTTACTCCAACAACTCTGAAGGAAATAATGATATTTTATCAGCTTCCGCCTGCACCGGATGATTCAACGGACGTGCGCACAGGTCGCGCCACTGCGGTTTGGTTAACTTCAACAACCAGCCGAGACGAGCCATCATCTGGGTTACTGACACAACTCATACGGGATCATTTATTAACCACCACGGTCGACCTCAACCTTCCGTGGATTCACATCGCGTTATCAACGCCAAGGATATAAAATGAGTGTCGTGAAGATCATCAACTCGCCACGTCGCCTCCAGCTTCAACATATTCTAGAATTCCGTTGTTAAACTATATGGCGGTTTATAGCATGGTCAAGTATGGAGATTCTCAAGCCAACTCCTCGAGTCATCTTAAGACTCGGGGCCTACACAGACATGACTCGGTAGAATTGGACATTGTCACAAATTCAAGAACCCCGGTCATTAATGGGAAGACAACCCAGTCGCATAGACTGCTGCCACATTAGTGAAAGTTTCAAACTTGTCAGAAAATTTCCAGCTCAAAAAGTGAGAGGCAATTAGAAAGTTTCAGTTCAAAAGAAAGATTCAGGATTATCAGAAAAATTTCAGCTCAGAATCCGGCTCAAGGGAAATCTGTCTCTCATAAAAGTTTTGAGCTCTCAATATCTGACTGAAACATCCGGTTCAAGAGGAATTAATCCCACGCAAGTTCGAGTTTTCAGAAAAAAATTAAAGGTTGCCAAAGGGGACTAGATGCCAAGATGTGCGGTTCAAACATGGGCATCCTGCCTTATTGGCTTATCTTTTTATGATCAACGTAATAAAGTGGGCATCCCCAAAATTCGGGGCCTTTGTCATTTCATCTCATATTTACTAGGCATGAGTCTTTAATAATTGATTATAAGGTCACTCCGGGGCTTCCAACTCATCGAGTTTAGCTTTAATACCCTCTTGAATGGCAAATAAACGCCATTATATGGGTTAAACCTGCGTGTATGCAAGATGCTACTCCAACAGGTGACCCGCCATACTCTTGACAGTCAATATTTTATGAACCTGAACTAGTCAAGGTTAAAACAACGATTTTTATCACGTGAGAGCCGGCCTACAGAATGCAAGGATAAACTTACCTGTCTACTTGTTGCTACTCCACTAAGTGATTCGCCGTACACTGTCAATCTATTTGACCCTGAATTAGTCAATGTTAAAATGGCAAGATATATCACGCGAGAGCCGGCTTATGGGAGGAAAGGCTATCATGCCAGCATCACTAAAGCAAGACTCGAGCCTCAAAAGTCGGTCTGTTTGCCGTGGCTCGCAAGATGGCATTTTTATACTCTATTATCATACACATACATCATCATACATTGCATCATACATCATACATTGCGTTATCATTGCATCGTCATACCATGCATCATATATGCATGGATATACTGGTTTATGTTGCAGGTACCGGTTTTCAAAACCGGGTTATATTATTCAAATTTGAAATGGCCAACATGGCTAGATTTTCATTATGCTATCATAACCAATATTGGATGATTAAGGTTCTCAAAACCGCTTCAGAGAAATGGCTATTATTCCCTCATCCAAAAATGCTAGCTTACAATATTGATGTGCATTGACAGTGGATATGATTTTATTCTATAATGGAAGGAATAGTCTCGAGTCGTTGCAGCCATACGACCCGGCACTTGGGGGCTATATTATTCAAATCAAGATTACATCAAGTATGCAAGTCCCATGTCACTGCAACCATGCACCATGGCACTTGGGGGCTAATGCACGTTGCTTTTAAAATCATCATATTGTCAACAGACCAAGTTATCTCAAGGAGATGAGCCGGCCTTTCATCATTTTCTAAGTCCCGTCCCATCACATACTGCTGACCCGGCCATTGAGGGCTACACATTGCCCCTCAAGTCTATACAATTAGATCTGCGACAGTCCCTATTCATTATTGCATAATGACCTGGCCCCTAGGGGCTACACTGGCTGAAGTTTTATGAGCATAAGGCAATTACATGTCCTAGGTTGCTGCAAGGAAGACAACACGGTACTTGGGGGCTACATATGTGGAACATTCAACTTATGACTGGTGACTCAGACGAACAATCCATATTTCTCCAGAGTTGGAACATTTATATTGAAGCAAATCTTAACCTATCACTACGTTCCTCTCTTAAGACTTGAGGGGCTATAGGTAATATGGATATAAGTACACCTTCAAAATCTAAGTTATGAGTGAACCAGGTCTCAAATTTTTTGATGGAGAAATTTGCAAAGATTATTTGCTTTAAGCCATTTAGAAAAATCTGAAGCATTAGAAGTTGTTACAACATCACACAAAAATTTATTTTATATCGAAGCCAAGACGTTTTTAGGACAATTCAAGGAGTCGGTTCACTATCTATTCTTATTTCAAGAAGCTTAGCATGAATGCATGACAAGCTTGTATTCAAACTAATTTGGGGGCTAATGTCGGGGGAATTACATGCGTTAAACTCGACTCATGATGTTAAGTCATTTCTGGACTTAAGCAGCCCTGTTAAGTCATCTCTAGACTTAACCCGGCAGATCCTAACCCGACAGGTGCTAACCCGGTAGACAGTTGTAACCCGACAGACAGCTATAACCTGGCAGACAGTTGTAACCAGGTAGATTGTAACCCGGATACTAACCCGACATCTACTTAGCCATGAAAATGAGCCTCCTGGAGATAAGAAGCCCCGACATTAAGAATCCCACGGAGAGAAGCCTAGGGTTAAGAAGCCCGCGATGAGAAGCCAGAGTTAGGCTAAATCCTAATCCTACTAGGACCCTACATGTAACCCGTCCCTTCAACTTATATAAGGAGGGGTAGGGCACCCCAAGAGGGCCTGTTCACAATAGGTAGGTCTTAGACAGACAAGTCGTAGACAAGATAAAAGTAGATGCTCTTGATATAGAGGTAGCAAAAAACCACCCTTGTAACCAAGTGCATCATCGTCATAAATATAATCAACCTGGATGTAGGCTTTTACCTCCACCATGAGGGTCCGAACCTGGGTAAAATCTCACGTCTCTCGTCCAACTCAACCCCATTCAAGCTACAACCTAGTTGCGTTGGCCTCACGACTAAGTCCTCACAATAGGACATCTGCCGTGACAAAACTATGACAGAGGGGTTCTTCATCATCCTTGTTGCCCGTCTGATGATGCGTGAGTAGTTTACCACACACCTATGAGTTCGTAGTTAGTATCTAGATGGCTTCTTCTCTCTTTTTGATATTCAATACAATGTTCTCCTCGGTGTTCTTGGAGATCTATTTGATGTAATGACTTTTTGCGGTTTGTTTTCTGGGGTCCGATGAATTGTGAGTTTATGATCAAATCTTTCCATGAATATTATTTGAGTTTTGTCTGAACTCTTTTATGCATGATTATTATAGCCTCATATTTCTTCTCCGATTTATTGGTTTGGTTTGGCCAACTAGATTGATTTATCTTGTCATGGGAAGAGGTGCTTTGTGATGGGTTTGACCTTGCGATGCATAATCTTAGTGTCAGAAAGAGACATGACTCACATGTATCGTTGCTATTAATGGTAACAAAATGGGATTTATTTCATCTGTGAGTTTATCTTGTCTACATAATGTCATCTTTCTTAAGGCATTACTTTGTTCTTTGATTACTTAATACACTAGATGCATGCTGGATAGCGGTCGATGTTGGAGTAATATTAGTAGATACATAATCATTTCGGTCTACTTGTCTCGGACATGATGCCTATATACATGATCATTCCCTTGGATATCACCATTACCCAATAGTAATGTGTCTATCCACCATATGCTATTTTCTTGTGAGAAGCTTCTAGTGAAAACTATGCCCCCGGGTCTAATTTCTATCATATATGAAAACCAAAAATACCTTGCTGTAATTTTATTTTATTTATTTTATCTTGTATTTTGGTCAGATCTATCTATCAAAAACTCTATCTTTTAATCTTGCTCGTAACCATTAAGGGATTGACAAGCCCTCTACGCGTTGGGTTGCAAGTATTTGTTGTTTGTGTGCATGTACTATTTACATAGTGTTTCTTGGTTCTCCTACTGGATTGATAACCTTGGTTTCATAACCGAGGAAAATACTTATCTCTACTATACTACATCATCCTCTCCTCTTCGAGGAAATCCCAACGTAGCTCACAAGTAGCAGGAAGAATTTTTGGCGCCATTACCGGGCAGACATCATCAACGTCTATCAAGTACCTACGCATAAACTTTCATATCCTTGCATTTACTTTATTTGCCATTTGCCTCTCATTTTCATCTCCCCCACTTCCATTTTTTTAAAAAAAATATTTTTCCTTTTCCTTTTTTTGTTGTGTGCTTCTCTGCGTGCTTGTTATCTTGTTTGTGCAGTCATGATGTCTCAAGAAAATACAAAATTATGTAATTTTTCTAATACTAATATGTCGGCGTTCTGGGAACGGGGGTACCCAGACTTGCCTGCCTACGTCGTGGCTTCATCGACGACCTGGTATGCCCACCTTCAGCATCAACAACTCAAGACCCTCGTGAGGCGGACGACGCCAGGACCTCTAAAAGGAATGGCCTCCTCAGGCTGGCTCCCGAGGAGCGGAGATTCCTATGCAAGACTCACCTCGCTAGGTTTAGGTGACATGAGCCATGACGAGCAAGGCAAGGCGGGTGCCAGCGGGCGTAGGACAACAATTTCCTCTTTAGTGCTAAGGAGGCAAGCACAGGCGTGAAGTCCCGAGGAATCAGCCAAAGGTTTCCATTCCCGTGCAACAAGACCAAGACCACGAGGACGGCAGGACGGAGGTCATCGCCGAGCCCACCATGGCGTCACGACCAGAGGCTTTTGCAGGTTAGGACCACTTTTGTCAGGATAACATGTACTAGTTGTCTTCCTTCAAATTTGGCCGTTGTGGGATCCCTTCCCGCCTTCATTTGGGGAGAGGACCAAGGCCACTATAAATAGGACCTAGCCACCACCATAGAGAGGAGGACCCCAATCGGATTCGTTCCATCCTCACCAGCTCACCAACTCGTCGAGCACAAGAACACGCCTCCTCCTGAGGTTGTTATCCCACTATACTAGTTCATCCTCACCCCCTCGAGCCCAATCCACCACAAAGCATGAGTAGTGTTTTACACTGCAAGGTGTCCCAAACCAGGGTAAACTATTGTGTCCCATTTCCTTCCTGTTCATCGAGCTAGGCCACGAGATTGGCGAGTAGGGATACTGGGGAGGTTGAGTTCTTTGCACACACCCCAGCGTTCGAACCTCCCAGGGGTCCGCGGAACCCAAAATCTGATATCTGGCACGCCAGGTAGGGGTGTGTCGGAGCCTCTCTTCTGCCAGTCGATTCGCCACCACTCCACCGCTCCCATGGATGATGTTCGTCGAGCTCGTGTTGAGCGCCAGGCCGCCCTCGCCGCCCGTGTCACTCAGACGGGACCGGCGGACGACGGCTGCCCTCGCCGTCCCCCATCCCTAGTAGCGAACACCGCCACCGGCCCCGCGAGCCACGAGCAGCAGGCTTCATCGCTGCATCGTTCTGTGCGGTGAGACGAGCGTACTGCCACCCCGTTGCTGACTCTCGTTGCTTCGTCTTCCCATGATCGTCGTAGTCCGGTGAACGCACATGCCGCGCTGCTCATGGCATGCGAGCTTCAGCGCTACTACCCGATCGATGACCTCTATAAGGACTGGCTGGACTGCATCTCGAGCTCGCCAGCACCGCCGGAGAGTCTCCTGCACCATCTCGCTCATTGCCTCACCTGTCGCCTGCCGCGGGTGACATAGCTCACGGGGCACCACCTGCACCTCCCAGGCAAGATGTCATCATCGAGCCAAGGCGGGAGGCTCCTCAGTGTAGCGCAGGGCGCCTGCGCACGACGAGGCAAGCTGCCAGGTGGTGCAGTGGCCGCGAGGAGATGTGCGTGTGCTCCCAGCACCGTCATGTCAAGATCGCGCACTGCCTTCGGTGGTGGCATGGGAGCACCAAGACTAGGCTCCACATCTATGGGCGGCATCCGTGACCACGGCAGGATGCTGCGCGTTCACTCCAGAGCTGCACGTCTTCATCTGGCCAGGGAAGTTCAAGCCCGACCAGCCTCCATGCTATGACGGCACCCCCGACCCTGCTGAGTTCTTGCAGCTCTACAAGTTGAGCATCGAGGCGACCAACAGCGATGAGAAGGTTATGGCGAACTGGTTTCCCATGGCCCTCACGGACAGCACGCCCTCGTGGCTCATGAACCTCCCCGCGGGATCCATATCCTCCTGGGACGAGTGATACGTCTCCAACATATCTATAACTTTTGATTGTTCCATGCTGTTATATTATCAATCATGGATGTTTTATATCACTTTATAGTCATTTTATATCATTTTTTGGTACTAACCTATTAACATAGTGCCAAGTGCCAGTTGTTGTTTTTTCCATGTTTTTTCTATCACAGAAAATCAATATCAAACGGAGACAAAATTATCCTTAGTGGAATAAGGAAATGTTTCTTGGTTATGGAGGTGACAAAGAGTTCGTCATAAAGAGTTACATCGATGCAAGCTTTGACACCAATCTAGATGACTCTAAGTCTCGACCTAGATACATATTGAAAGAGGGAGCGATTAGATAGAGTAGCTCCATGCAGAACATTGTAGACATAGAAAATTTGCAAAATACGCACGGCTCTGAATGTGGCAGACACATTGACTGAACTTCTCTCACAAGCAAAACATGATCACTCTTTGTGTGTTAATCACATAGCGATGTGAACTAGATTATTGACTGTAGTAAACCCTTTGGGAATTAGTCTCATGGAGATGTGAACTAATTACATAAAGATGTGAATTATTGGTGTGAATTCACATGACAATATGAACTAGATTATTGACTCTAGTGCAAGTGGGAGACTGAAGGAAATATGCCCTAGAGGCAATAATAAAGTTGTTATTTATATTTCCTTATATCATAGTAAATGTTTATTATTCATGCTAGAGTTGTATTAACCGAAAACTTAGTACATGTGAGAATACATAGACAAACAGACCGTCCCTAGTATGCCTCTACTTGACTGGCGCGTTAATTAAAGATGGTTAAGTTTCCTAGACATAGACATGTGTTCTCATTTGACGAATGGGATCACATCATTAGAGATTAATGTGATGGACAAGACCCATCCGTTAGCAATGCACTATGATCATTTAGTTTATTGCTATTGCTTTCTTCATAACTTATACATGTTCCTATGACTATGAGATTATGCAACTCCCGAATACCAGAGGAAAACTTTGTGTGCTATCAAACATAACAACGTAACTGGGTGATTATAAAGATGCTCTACAGGTGTCTCCGATGATGTTTGTTGAGTTGGCATAGATCGAGAATAGGATTTTTCACTCCGTGTTTCGGAGAGGTATCTCTGGGCCATCTCGGTAATGCTCATCATTATAGGCCTTGCAAGCAAAGTGAATAATGAGTTAGTTGCGGGATGATGCATTTCGGAACGAGTAAAGAGACTTTCCGGTAATGAGATTGAACTAGGTATGATGATACCGATGATCGAATCTCGGGTAAGTAACATACTGATGACAAAGGGAACAACATATGTTGTAATGCGGTTCGACTGATAAAGATCTTCACAGAATATGAAGAAACCAATATGAGCATCCAGGTTCCGCTATTGGTTATTGACCGGAGGTGTGTCTCGGTCATGTCTACATAGTTCTCTAACCCATAGGGTCCGCACGCTTAACATTCAATGATGATTTGTATTATGAGTTATGTGATTTGATGTACCAAAGGTTGTTCGGAGTCCCGGATGAGATCACGGACATGACGAGGAGTCTCGAAATGGTCGAGACATAAAGATTGATATATTGGACCATGTTATTCGGACACCAGAAGTGTTCCGGATATTTTCGGATAAAACCTGAGTGTCGGAAGGGTTACGGGAACCCCCCGGGGAAGTAATGGGCTTTAGTGGGCCTTAGGGGAGAGAGAGGGCAGCAGCCAGGAGGTGGCGCGTGCCCTCCAATGGGAGTCCGAATAGGACTAGGGGAGGGGGCGCGGCCCCTCTTTCCCTCTCCCTCTTCCTCTCCTTCCTTCTTCTCCTACTTGGACTAGGAAAGGGGGGAGCCTATTCCTACTTGGAGTAGGATTCCCCCCTTGGGCGCTCCCCCTAGGGCCAGCTGGCCTCCTCCTCCCCTCCTTTATATATGGTGAGGGGGCACCCCATAGACACAAAAGTCGATCTTTAGCCTTGTGCGGTGCCCCTCCACAGTTTTACACCTCAGTCATATTGTCGTAGTGCTTAGGCGAAGCCCTGCGTTGGTAACTTCATCATCACCGTCACCATCCCGTTGTGCTGAAGAAACTCTCCCTCGACATCAACTAGATCAAGAGTTTGAGGGACGTCACCGAGCTGAACGTGTGCAGATCTCAGAGGTGCCATACGTTCGTTACTTGTATCGGTTGGATCGCGAAGACGTTCGACTACATCAACCGTTTTACTAAATGCTTCCGCTTTCGGTCTATGAGGGTACGTAGATTCACTCTCCCCCTCTTGTTGCTATGCATCTCCTAGATAGATCTTGCATGATCATAGGATTTTTTTTGAAATACTGCATTCCCCAATAGTGGCATCCGAGCCAGGTCTATGCGTAGATGTTATATGCACGAGTAGAACACAAATAGTTGTGGGCGATAATAGTCATACTGCTTACCAGCATGTCATACTTTGATTCAGCGGTATTGTTGGACAAAGCAGCCCAGACCGACATTACATGACTGCGTTCATGAGACTGGTTCTACCGACGTGCTTTGCACATAGGTTGCTACTGGGTGTCTGTTTCTCCAATTTTAGTTGAATCGAGTGTAACTATGCCCGGTCCTTGTTGAAGGTTAAAACAACACACTTGACAAAAAATCGTTGTGGTTTTTGATGCGTAGGTAAGAACGGTTCTTGCAAAGCCCGTAGCAGCCACGTAAAACTTGCAACAACATAGTAGAGGATGCTAACTTGTTTTTGCAGGGCATGATGTGATGTGATATGGTTAGGACGTGATGATATATAAATTGTTGTATGAGATGATCATGTTTTGTAACAAAGTTACCAGCAACTGGCAGGAGCCATATGGTTGTCGCTTTATTATATGAAATGCAATCGCCATGTAATTGCTTTACTTTATCACTAGGCGGTAGCGATAGTCATGGAAGCAATAGCTGGCGAGACGACAACGATTCTACTATGGAGATCAAGGTGTCAAGCTGGTGACGATGGTGATCATGATGTTGCTTTAGAGATGGAGATCAAAGTCACAAGATGACGATGGCCATATCATATCACTTATTTGATTGCATGTGATGTTAATCTTTTTATGCTTCTTATTTTGCTTAGTTCGGCGATAGCATTATAAGATGATCTCTCACTAAATTTCAAGGTATAAATGTTCTCCCTGAGTATGCACCATTGCTACAGTTCGTCATGCCGAAACACCACGTGATGATCGGGTGTGATAAGCTCTATGTTCACATACAACGGGTATAAGCTAGTTTTGCACTAGAAGAATACTCAGGTTAAACTTGATGAGCCTAGCATATGCATATATGGCCTCGAAACACTAAGACTGAAAGTTCGAGCGTGAATCATATAGTAGATATGATCAACATAACGATGTTCACCATTGAAAACTTCTGCATCTCACGTGATGATCGAACATGGTTTAGTTGATATGGATCACGTGATCATTTAGATGACTAGAGGGATGTTTATCTAAGTGGGAGTTCTTAAGTAATATGATTAATTGAACTTTAATTTATAATGAACTTAGTCCTGATAGTATTTGCAAATTATGTTGTAGATCAATAGCTCGCGATGTAGCTCCCCGTTTATTTTTGATATGTTCCTAGAGAAAAATAAGTTGAAAGATGTTAGTAGCAATGATGCGGACTAGCTCCGTGATCCGAGGATTATCCTCATTGCTGCACAGAAGTATTATGTCCTTGATGCACCACTAGGTGACGAACAAGTTGCAGGAGCAGATGCAGACGTTATGAATGTTTTGCAAAGCTCGGTATGATGACTACTTGATAGTTTAGTGTACCATGCTTTACGGCTTAGAACCAGGACATCAAAAATGTTTTGAACACCATGGAGCATATGAGATGTTCCAAGAACTAAAATTGGTATTTAAGATTCACGCCCGAGTCAAGAGGTATGAGACCTCTGACAAGTATTTTGCCTACAAGATGGAGGAGAATAGCTCAACCAGTGAGCATGTGCTCAGAATGTCTGAGTACTACAATCGATTGAATCAAGTGGGAGTTAATATTCCAGATAAGATAGTGATTGACAGAGTTCTCTAGTGACTATCACCGAGTTACTGGAACTTCGTGATGAACTATAATATGCAAGGGATGACGAAAATGATTCCCCGAGCACTTCGCGATGCTAAAATCGGCAAAGGTAGAAATGAAGAAAAGCATCAAGTGTTGATGGTTGACAAGACCACTAGTTTCAATTAAAAGGGCAAGGGAAAGAAAGGGAACTTCAAGAAGAATGGCAAGCAAGTTTCCACTCCCATGAATAAGCCCAAAGCTAGACCCAAGCCTAAAACTAAGTTCTTCTACTACAAAGGAATGGTCACTAGAAGTGGAACTGCCCTAGATACTTGGCGGGTAAGAAGGATGGAAAAGTGAACAAAGGTATATTTGATATACATGTTATTGATGTGTACTTTACTAGTGTTTATAGCAACCCCTTGGTATTTGATAATGGTTCAGTTGCTAAGAGTAGTAACTAAAAACAGGAGTTGCAGAATGAACAGAGACTAGTTATGGGCGAAGTGACAATGTGTGATTCTAAGGTTGATAAGATCACCATTGCACACTCCCTCTACCTTCGAGATTAGTGTTGGACCAAAATAAATGTTATTTGGTGTTTGCGTTGAGCATGAATATGATTGGATAATGTTTATTGCAATACAGTTATTTATTTAACTCAAAGAATAATTGTTGTTCTGTTTACATGCATAAAATGTTCTATGGTCATACACTTAATATAAATGGTTTATTGAATCTCGATCGTAATCATACATATATTCATAATATTGATGCCAAAATATTCAAAGTTAATAATGATACTGCAACTTATTTGTGGAACTGCCGTTTAGGTCATATTGGTGTAAAGGCATGAAGAAACTCCATGCTGATGGGATTTTGGAATCACTTGATGCTTGCGAACCATGCCTCATGGGCAAGATGACTAAGACTCCGTTCTCCGGAACAATGGAGCAATCAACAGACTTGTTTGGAAATAGTACATACTGATGTGTGCGGTCCAATGAGTGTTGATGCTCGCGACGGGTATCGTTTATTTTCTCACCTTCACAGATGATTTGGGTAGATATGAGTATATCTACTTGATGAAACATAAGTCCGAAACATTTGAAAAGTTCAAAGAATTTCAGAGTGAAGTGGAAAATCATCGTAACAAGAAAATAAAGTTTCTACGATCTGATCGCAGAGGCAAATATTTGAGTTACGAGTTTGGTCTTCATTTGAAACAATGTGGAATAGTTTCAAAACTCACGCCACCTGGAACACCACAGCGTAATGGTGTGTCGAACGTCATAACCGTAATTTATTAGATATGGTGCAATCTATAATGTCTCTTACCGAATTACCACTATCATTTTATGGTTATGCATTAGAGACAACTGCATTCACGTTAAATAGGGCACCACCAAAAAATCCATTGAGACGACACAGTATGAACTGTGGTTTAGCAAGAAACCCAAGCTGTTGTTTCTTTAAGTTTCGGGTTGCGATGCTTATGTGAAAAAGTTTTCATCCTGATAAGCACAAACCCAAATCGAAGAGGTTCGTCTTCATAGGATACCCAAAAGAAACTGTTGGGTACACCTTCTATCACTGATCCGAAGGCAAGTTCTTTTCTAGAGAAGGAGTTTCTCTCGAAAGAAGTGAGTGGGAGGAAAGTAGAACTTGATGAGGTAATTGTACCTTCTCCCGAATTGGAAAGTAGTTCATCACAGAAATCAGTTCCAGTGATGCCCACACCAATTAGTGAGGAAGTTAATGATGATGATCATGAAACTTCAGATCAAGTTACTACTAAACCTCGTAGGTCAACCAGAGTACGTTCCGCTCCAGAGTGGTACGGTAATCCTGTTCTGCAAGTCATGCTACTAGACGATGATGAACCTACGAACTATGAGGAAGCGATGATGAGCCCAGATTCTGCAAAATGGCTTAAGGCCATGAAATCTGAGATGGGATCCATGTATGAGGACAAAGTATGGACTTTGAATGACTTGCCTGATGATCAGTGCCATTCAGAATAAATGGATCTTCAAGAGGAAGACGGACGCCGATAGTAGTGTTACTATCTACAAAGCTCGAATTGTTGCAAAAGGATTTCGACAAGTTCAAGGTGTTAACTACGATGAGATTTTCTCACTCGTATCGATGCTTAAAAGTCTGTCCGAATCATGTTAGCAGTTGCCGCATTTTATGAAATCTGGCAAATGGATATGAAAACTACATTCCTTAATGGATTTATTAAAGAAGAGTTGTATATGATGCAACCAGAAGGTTTTGTCAATCCTAAAGGTGCTAACAAAGTGTGCAAGCTCCAGCGATCCATCTATGGACTAGTGCAGGCATCTCGGAGTTGGAATATACACTTTGATGAGTTGATCAAAGCATATAGTTTTATACAGCCTTGCGTGAAGCCTGTATTTACAAGAAAGTGAGTGAGAGCACTACAACATTTCTGATAAGCATATGTGACTGACATATTGTTGATCGGAAATAATGTAGAATTTTCTTGAAAGCATAAAGGAGTGTTTAACAGGAGTTTTTCAAAGAAAGACCTCGGTGAAGCTGCTTACATATTGAGCATCAAGATCTATAGAGATAGATCAAGATGCTTGATAATTTTTTTCAATGAGTACATACCTTGAAAAGTTTTTGAAGTAGATCAAAATGAAACAGTCAAAGAAGGAGTTCTTGCCTGTGTTGCAAGGTGTGAAGTTGAGTAAAGACTCAAAACTTGCCATGGCAGAAAATAGAAAGATAATGAAAAGTCATTCCCTATGCCTCAATCATAAGTTCTATAAAGTATGCTATGATGTGTACTAGACCTATTTTGTACCTCACCATGAGTTTGGGAAGAGGGTACAATAGTGATCCAGGATCACTGAACAGTGGTCAAAATTATCCTTAGTGGAATAAGGAAATGTTTCTCGGTTATGGAGGTGACAAAGAGTTCGTCGTAGAGAGTTGCGCCAATGCAAGCTTTGCCATCAATATGGATTACTCTAAGTCTCAATATAGATACATATTAAAAGAGGAGCGATTAGAGCATTGTAGACATAGAAAATTTGCAAAATACAAACGACTATGAATGTGGCAGACCCGTTGACTAAACTTCTCTCACAAGCAAAACATGATCACTCTTTGGGTGTTAATCACATAGCAACGTGAACTAGATTATTAACTCTAGTAAACCCTTTACGTATTAGTCACATGGAGGTGTGAACTAATCGCATAAAGATGTGAACTATTGGTGTGAATTCACATGACGATATGAACTAGATTATTGACTCTAGTGCAAGTGGGAGACTGAAGGAAATATGCCCTAGAGGCAATAATAAAGTTGTTATTTCTATTTCCTTATATCATGATAAATGTTTATTATTCATGCTAAAATTGTATTAACCGGAAACTTAGTACATGTGTGAATACATAGACAAACACGGTGTCCCTAGTATGCCTCTACTTGACTAGCATGTTAATCAAAGATGGTCAAGTTTCCTAGCCATAGACATGTGTTGTCATTTGATGAACGGGATCACATCATTAGAGAATGATGTGATGGACAAGACCCATCTGTTAGCATAGCACTATGATCATTTAGTTTATTGATATTGCTTTCTTCATAAATTATACATGTTCCTATGACTATGAGACTATGCAACTCCAGAATACCGGAGAAACACTTAGTGTCCTATCGAATGTCACAGCGTAACTGGGTGATTATAAAGATGCTCCACATGTGTCTCTGATGATGTTTGTTGAGTTGTCATAGGTCGAGAATAGGATTTGTCACTCTGTGTTTCGGAGAGGTATCTCTGGGCCCTCTCGGCAATGCTCATCAGTATAAGCCTTGTAAGCAAAGTGATTAATGAGTTAGTTTGGGGATGATGCATTACGTAACGACTAAAGAGACTTGCCTGTAACGAGATTGAACTAGGTATGATGATACCAACGATCGAATCTCGGGCAAGTAACATACAGATGACAAAGGGAACAACATATGTTGTTATGCGGTTTGACTGATAAAGATCTTTGTAGAATATGTAGGAACCAATATGGGCATCCAGGTTCCGCTATTGGTTATTGACCGAAGATGTGTCTCGGTCATGTATACATAGTTCTCGAACCCGTTTGGTCCGCACGATTAACGTTCGATGACGATTTGTATTATGAGTTATGTGATTTGATGTACCAAAGGTTGTTCGGAGTCTCGGATGAGATCACGGACATGACGAGGAGTCTCAAAATGGTCGAGACATAAATATTGATATATTGTACCATGTTAGTCGGACACCAGAAGTGTTCCAGATAGTTTCGGATAAAACCAGAGTGCTGGAAGCGTTACTCGAACCCCCGGGGGAAGTAATGGGCTTTAGTGGGCCTTAGGGGAGAGAGAGGGCAGTAGCCAGGAGGTGGTGGGCACCCCCCCCCAAGGGGAGTCCGAATAGGACTATGGGAGGGGTGTGTGACCCCTCTTTCCCTCTCCCTCTTTCTATCCTTCCTTCTTCTCCTACTTAGACTAGGATAGGGGGGAGCCGATTCCTACTTGGAGTAGGACTCCCCCCCTTGGGCGCGCCCCGTAGGGCCGGCTGGCCTCCTCCTCCCCTCCTTTATATATGGGGAGGGGGGCACCCCATAGACACACAAGTTGATCTTTAGCCATGTGCGATGCCCCCTCCACGGTTTACACCCCGGTCATATTGTCGTAGTGCTTAGGCGAAGCCCTGCATCAGTAACTTCATCATTACCATCACTATGCCGTCATGCTGACGAAACTCTCCCTCGGCCTCAACTGGATCAAGAGTTTGAGGGATGTCACCGAGCTGAACGTGTGTAGGATCTCGGAGGTGCCATGCGTTCGATACTAGGATCGCGAAGACATTCGACTACATCAACCGCGTTACTAAATGCTTCCGCTTTTGGTCTACAAGGGTACGTAGACACACTCTCCCCCTCTCATTGCTATGCATCTTCTAGATAGATCTTGTGTGATCGTAGGAAATTTTTTGAAATACTGTGTTCCCAACATTTTTATGGGCCAGAAGGAACGCAACGGGCCCTGGCCGCGCCTGGGGGGTGCCCCGAGGGAGGCACAACCCACCAGGGCACGCCAGGAGGCCCAGGCACGCCCTGGTGGGTTGTGCCCACCTCGGGTGCCCCCGGACAGCCTCTTTGCTCTATAAATACCCCAATATTCCATAAACCCTAGGAGAGTCGATGAAATATTCATCCAACCACCGCAGAGTCTAGAACCACCAGATCCAATCTAGACGCCATCTTGGATGGGGTTCATCACCTCCATTAGTGCCTCTCCGATGATGCGTGAGTAGTTCTTTGTAGACCTTAGGGCCCATTGTTAGTAGCTAGAAGGCTTCCTCTCTCTCTCTCTCTCTTGATTCTCAATACAACGGTCTCTTGGAGATCCATATGATTTAACTCTTTTTGCGGTGTGTTTGTTGGGATCGATGAACTTTGAGTTTATGATCAGATCTATGTTTTTATATCCATGAAAGTATTGGAGTTTCTTTGTTCTCTTTTATGCATGATCTCTTATAGCCTCATATTTCTTCTCCGATATTTGGGTTTTGTTTGCCAACTTGATCTATTTATCTTGCAATGGGAAGAGGTGCTTTGTAGTGGGTTCGATCTTACGGTGCTTGATCCCAGTGACAGAAAGGGAACCGACACGTATGTATCATTTCTACTAAGGATAAAACGATGGGGTCTATCCCTACATAGATAGATCTTGTCTACATCATGTCATCGTTCATATTGCATTACTCCGTTTCTCCATGAACTGAATACACTAGATGCATGCTGGATAGCGGTTGATGTGTGGACTAATAGTAGTACATGCAGGCAGGAGACGGTCTACTAATCTTGGACATGATGCCTATGTAATGATCATTGCCTGGATATCGTCATGAGTATTTGAAGTTCTATCAATTGCCCAACAGTAATTTGTTCACCCACCACTTTGCTATTTTTCTCAAGAGAAGCCACTAGTGAAATCTACAGCCCCCGGGTCTCTTTCTAATATTATTTGCCTTTGCGATCTACTTGTATTTGCATTTACTTTTAGATCTATTAATCTAAAAACCCAAAAATACGTTGCTGCACTTTATTTTATTTGCGATCTATTTATCCAGTCTATTACAACTTTTCCTGTCACGCACCAATTTCTAGCACCATTACCCGAAAGGGATTGACAACCACTTTAACACATTGGCTTGAGAGGACTTGTTATTTGTGTGCAGGGGCTATTTACACTGTGTTGCTTGGTTCTCCTACTGGTTCGATAACCTTGGTTTCATATTTGAGGGAAATACCTACCGCCCCTGTACTACATCATTCCTTCCTCTTTGGGGAAATACCTACCGCCTCCAATGTAGCTTCAAGCGACATCAACGATATGTGAGAGTGTTTCGTCGCCAACTTCCAGGGCACTCGCGACCGCTCGCCAGCTGTAGGTGACCTGCGGCGCATCAAGCAGCAATCGGGAGAGACCTTCCAGAAGTACATCCAGTGCTTCAACAGCGTTCGCCTCAAAATCCCCAAGGTGTCATATGACGCCATCATCTCGGCGTTCACTCATGGTGTCTGCAACGTCAAGATGAAGGAGGAGCTCGCCATACACGAGGACCTGTGCACGGCTCTGGGGATGATCAACATGGCAACCAAGTGTGCGAGAGCTAAGGAGGGACATCTCTCCCTCCTTGACTTCCCGGAGGCTGGCCCAGAAGACAAGAAAACCAAGGCCAAGGACGTGAAGCGCAAGCGGACGGCCATGCTCGCGGCCGAACCAGAGATGAAGCATGGCTACAACCACCCAGAGTCATCCAAGGGTAGCCGTCCATTCTGTGTCTTCCACAACATGCACAGCCACAACACCAACGACTTCTCGGAGCTCAGGGCCATCCGTGACAGGCGCTTCGGTCGTCACCCTGAGTGCAGCAACCGAGGCTACGATCGTGGAGGTGGCCGAGGCAGAGGATGCTAGGACGGTGCAACCCCTGCCAGGAGTGCCGCGATCAGCCTCGTGAGGACCGACGGCAGGGCCAGCCTTGTGAGGGTGCCTAGCACGATCAGCCTCGTGAGGACCGTCCTCAAGGCAATGCTAGCCTTCCTCCTGGCCAGGGTCCTCCTTCATTAGCCCCGAAGGAAAGGCAATCTCCACTTCAACAGCCCGGTACGGCCCACCTTCAGCATCAACAAGTCAAGACCCTCGCGAGGGGCCAAGCCTCATAAGGAGGACGACACCAAGACCTCAGGAGATGTAAGAGATAAATGGCGCCGTCCGTGCGGAGCGCCAAATTTTCCATTCCCGTGCAACAAGGCCAAGACCACCAGGACGGCAGGATGGAGGTCATCGCCGAGCCCACCATGGCGTCACGACCAGAGGCTTTTCAGGCAAAGACGACTTTTGTCAAGATCACATGTACTAGTTGTTTCCCTTCGAATTTGGCTGTTGTGGGATCCCTTCCCGCCTTCATTTGGGGAGAGGACCAAGGCCACTATAAATAGGACCGAGCCACCACCATAGAGGCGGGGAACCCCATCGGTGCCATTCCACCCACACTAGCTCGCTTGAGAACAAGAACACACCTCCTGAGGTTGTTCATCCAATGTACTAGTTCGTCCTCAGCCCCGAGAGGCCAATCCACCACAAAGCAGGAGTAGGGTTTTACACTGCAAGGTGGCCCAAACCTGGGTAAATTGTTGCATCCCATTTCCTTCCCGTTCATCGAGCTAGGCTGTGAGATTGGCGAGTAGGCAGACTGGGGAGGTTGAGTTCTTCGCATGCACCCCAGAGTTTGAACCTCTCAAGGGTCTGCGGAGCCCGAAATCCGACATTTGGCGCGCTAGGTAGGGGAGAAGTAAGAGATAAATGGCACCATCCATGGGGAGCGAAGAAGGAGGTTGGAGGGGCCAAGAGTTCCCAGGCCGTCGATGGAGCCACATCATGGGCCGCAGGCAGGCAAGTCTGGTAACCCCTATTCCCAGAACAACGACAGTAGCCCCAGGGCCCAAGGCGTCCTCGAACTTGGCTTTGAGGCGAAGCCAGGGGCAAGTGTGGAGCTCCGCGGGCCCTAACCTCCCGCGGCCTTGGTCGACGCGTGGTGCTTGATTGGATGTGGGTGCCTCCACTTCCAACGCTACCTCGGCAATCGTTCAACTTGACAAGAGCTTACTTCATGTAGAGAAAGATCATGGAGGCTGGTGGTTGGCCTCCCTCGTGCTATAAATTGGGCCTCCCTTGCTCATGTCCATCTCCTCATAGCCCGCTTCTTCTTCTTCTTCTTTGACATTTGGCATCCCGCTGGCGCTTGCCTGGCCTTGGTGAGGCTTGCATAGGAATCTCCGCTCCTTAGGAGCCAGACTGAGGAGGCAGCTCCTTCTGGAGGTCTTGGCATCATACTCCTCACGGGGCTTGGCCCCTCGCGAGGGTCTTGAGTTGTTGATGCTGAAGTTGGGTCGTACCAGGACGTCGATGGAGCCACGTCGTGGGCCGCAGGCAGGCAAGTCTGGGTACCCCCGTTCCAAGAATGCTGACAGTAGCCAAAGGGCAAGTGCGAAGCGCCACGGGCTCTAACCGCCTGTGGTTGGTCGATGCGTGGCAACTGATGGGACGTGGGCATCTCCTCTTCCCCACACGGCCTCGGCAACAATCCCCGGCTAATAAAAAGGCTAGAGCCTGCCGCTAAGCCTTCGTTGCCTTTCCTTCATCTTTCTCCAGATCCCCTTCTCCCGCTGCTCAAAGCGCCTCTAAATCTGTTGAATCCTTCCCCCGAGCCCGCCACCAATGGCCAGTGACAAGGCGAAGTCATCGGCCCCGACCACGCACTCGACTTCCTAGTTCGAGCCAGCTCTGAGCGCATCCACCATTGCTGAAGAGAAGCACCTCCCGCTGACAGTGTGCAACAACAACGAGGGGGAGAGAAGTGTCAGGACCCCGATTCCAAGTCACACCGATCTAGCATGTAACACCTCATATCACTTTGCGGCCCCACGCACGGTATTCCCACGGGTGTCGCCTTACCATGGCCCGGGACCGTTTGCGCCTTTTGGCTCACGTATATGATAGTGTTGCTAGCATCCATATGACAGAGAACCTGGGCCGACATGGCTAGTCGTGAACCCAAAGCGGCACTATCCTATGGGGACAGGCATACATGAATCACATCGAGCATGTCGGTCAACAGCGTGTGAATCCGGGCTGTAGCACTGGGCTAATAGGACTCCGGGAACCCGGGCTGTAGCAGGCTAGGCAGGACTCCGGATGTCACCGCGTGACATTTCCCCGAAGGGACAGACACAGGAACGAAGTGAATAACATGCCGGCCAGTCAAGTGTCCTGAGCAGTAGTGCTGGGCTAGCAGGACTCCGGTGAACCGGGCTGTAGCGGACTACTATGGCTCATGGAAGCACTAGACTACATTTCCCCATAAGAGAGGCTGCCAAGGATAAACAACTAGATTGTAGGATCCCACACATACCAAGCATTTCAATCATACACACAATATGCTCGATATGTGTAAATACAACATGGCATCACAACAAAACTCTACAACTCAAAGTACTTTATTTAAAGGCTCTAGAGAGCCATACATAACATGTTCATACAGGTAGGGGTCACATGACCAGACACTCAAGTCATACAAGCATACAAGCACATGCGGAAGAAAACTAGTCTGAGTACAGACACTAGAAAGAAAGAAGGCTTGACGAAGCCTGTCTATCTACAAAGGGCCCTCCATGGCCAGAATCACCACCTGGGTGGCAAGTCACTCATCGATGTCGAGGTCTACGTAAAACCCGTCGGAGGGGGCGGTGTTGTCGTCTGAAATAGTAATTAAAGCAACATGAGTACAAAGGTAATCAGCAAGTCTTACAACAGATCCTACTATACATGCTCATTCTCAAGAAGGTGGTGGAGTTGTTCCAGCAAGCCAGCTTTGACTCTTGGCTAAGCTATCCTACGAGACACCACTTGTAAAATAGTTTTGCACACGAGTCCACTAATCACCAACACAATACTCCATCGTGGATCCTCCCTCGTCATCCTACGAGAGGGCCATCCGCGGTACTCACACTTATCTTAAGTCTTTTAGTAGTAACCATTAACTTGTCTATGAACTGTATAGGCAACCAAGTAGTACTTTATCGCGGACGCGGCTATTCGAATAGATGATGTTAACCCTACAGGGGTGTACTTCTTCATACACGCTCTCACCACTTACCGTCATTTACATGACATGTACTCGGCAACCTTCAAGCGGAAGCCAACGAGGGTGTCGGCCACGGCCTACCTAAACACTCAAGTCTCTAGTCTAGGTTTATCGCCTATCCAGGTTCCATCCACAGGGAGTCCGGCCGAGGTTTGCACATACGGCCCCGAACGATGTGAACAGGGTTCCCGAGACACCAAACGGGTGACTCGGTACACCGTGCCACGATGTATCTATCGCATCATAGCCCACCCCTAGGGTCAGCGCTACGCACAGCCGCCAACACATAACCTACAAACACCAGAAACTAGTTGCAACTCCTGGAAAGAGTACTAGGGTGGTTAAGAAGCCGAGAGGGTCAATTAAGGATCCCAATGCATGGTAGTAACTGATTCTTAAATCACACATAAAGATCTCAGATCTTAAGGACTGCATCAATGAAACAACCCACCATGTACTCCTACATGGCCTCTCATCAATACCTTTACCAAAACATGTTCAACACATCCCTCACATTAGTGACGTAATCATTTCACTCTAGCCCATCACCCAGATGAACTAGACCTGACACAACTCTAAGCATAGCAGGCATAGCAAGGTAGGAAACACATACATGGCGCAATCAACTCCTACACATGCTAGTGGGTTTCATCTAGTTACTGTGGCAATGACATGTCATGCAGAAAATAAGGGTTCAACTACTGTAGCACACAGCAGTTTGAAACGTTGTTGTCTTAATGCAGTAAATGAGAGCAGGAGCGAGAACATGGGATTGTATCGATATGTTCAATGGGGCTACTTGCCTGATGGAGTAGTAGTAGGGTACTACCCTTCAGTTGGATACTCGAGAATATCCTCGGAGGTAGAACCTACCATGAAAGACATCACAGAACACAATCATCACATGGCAATACGCAACAATATGATGCATGCTATGACATGGCAATATGAGGTGTCCTGGCTAATGCATTGTGAAACAAGTTGGTTTGAGTCCATTTGAATCAAAGGTTCAAATGGAAGCTTATGTTATTAAGTCATATAAGTGCATTTGCTTGTTTCACCTAAATAGCAAGGTTAAAGTGTTTTGTCATGCATGAAACCATTACAGATGGAAAGATTGAATTTTTTTGATCAAATTTCATATATAAATCTTTGCATTTGGAGTTACAGATTAAAAGTTATGAATTTTTTAAGTTTGTAGTATTTTCTGGAATTTCCTGTATAAGAATAATTCCAGTAATTGAATTAATGCGTTAACATTGCATCAGGGTGACGTCAGTGGTCAATGGAGCTGGTCCAGGTCAAACCTGACTAGTGGGACCCGCATGTCAGTAGCTAAATAACTAACTAAATTTAGTTAGTGCTAATCTAAGTTAATTAGCAGAGCGGTCCCACTTTTCATAGACTCAGGGGGAGTCAACCTGGGCCCACACGGGGTCAACCAGGGTCAAATGAGATCAAACTCGCCGGCGTTTAGCCGCCGGCGAGGCCAGACGCGGCGGAGCGGTGCGGGTTTCGTGCTCCGGCGACCAAATGGGCGGCGGAGAGCATCTACGCGTAGCGGGGAGCAAGCCGCGTCGTTTGGTGGGAGTGGTGGAGCTTGGGGTGGCCGGAAACGTCGCCGACGACGAGCTGTGCGGCTGCCGGAGCTCGGGTGAGGTCGAACCCAAGGCTACGGGACACGGCGAGGCGCGTGGAGAGTGCTACGGGTTCCTGCGAGTGCGGTGAGTGTGTTGGTCACAGTGGTGTGGCCGGTGGGTGGCCAGAGTCACGTCGGCGACGAGCTCGGCGGCGGCGGGTGCAGGTGAGCATGGTGCGGTGCACACGGTGCATGAGAGAGGTAACAGAGAGGGGGAGGACGGAGCAGGGCTCACGGTGATCGCAAAAAGCGTCAAAGCGGGCTCGGGGAAGGCCGAAGCTGAGCGGGGCGACGATGGCGATCTCGGAGGCCAGATTTGGGGAAGACGGGGTCGGGGGCGACTCCACAGCGGGCGAGTGCTCGGGGCTCGGCCTGCTCGATGTGGACGACGATTGCGGAGCGAATGGACACGGCAGCGCGACACGGCACGGGGATGACGGCGGACGCGGGTTTCACTGTGGTGCAGGCGCGGCAGCGTCGGCCATGGTGCCGGAGAGCGAGGGAGAGGAGCTGGGGAGGCAGGAGTGTGTCTGCGAGCTCGGGGGAGGAATGGGTGATTCACCCAGGCTAGCAGAACGGCGAGGGGAGGAAGTAGGGCGGTAGGCAGCTGCATGGCGCGCACTGGTGCCGGCATCGAGCACCTGCCTGCCTGCCTGGCCGAGTCAAGCCGCTCACTGGAGCGGTTGCTGGGCTGGGCCGGTTAGGTGGGCCTGCTAGGTGAGCGCCAGGTAAGTCCTCTGCTCTCTGCTTTTGTTTTTCTTTTTTATTTGTTCCTGTTCTGTGTTTTGAAATAGTAAAAATACCATTCCATTTAGTAAAACCTGGAAATATTCAGAGGCACATTTGAAATTATTCTCAATAGCCTAAAAATACCTTCAAGATTATTTGGGCATTTTAAAATATTTATAGGATTTAAATTACCCAAATGCAAGTAGTAATGATTTAATCCAATGACCTTATGTGTCATGGAAAAAATGTGAACCCATTTTGTCAGAGATTCTAAGCCAAAACAAAAAGGGTGGACTTTTTAGAAGGGCATTTCAGGTTCACTGAAAAAGATTTTAGTAAACCCTAGTTATTTCCAAGGGGTGCTGGGGGTTCTATCATCCCCATTTCTGTTTTCTGGAAGAGTAGACATGATGCAACACTCTAATGCATGAACTAGGTAGGGTGTGACAACTCACCCCCACTCAAAAGAATCTTGTCCCAAGATTTAGGATCCGTTGGGAAGAAGGTGGGGTAATCATGTCGAAGACGATCCTCCCTTTCCCAAGTGGCTTCTTTTTCAGAGTGGTGTGACCATTGAACCTTGAGAAACTTTATGTTATGGCGTCGAGTGGTACACTCGGCTTGATCAAGGATATGAACGGGATATTCCCGATAGGTGAGATTATCTTGGAGTTCAAGCGTTTCGTGGTCCACTCCACAAAAAGGATCCGTGAAGCAACGCTTGTGTTGAGAAACGTGGAAGACATCGTGGACTCTGGAAAGATGCGGAGGTAGTTCCAATTGGTAGGCAACTTCTCCTTGTTTGGCAAGAATGCGAAAAGGTCCAATGTAACGAGGAGCCAATTTGCCTTTGATACTGAAATGATGGGTTCCCTTTAAAGGAGTAACCCGAAGGTAAGCCTTCTCGCCGACTTCATAAGTCATGAGCTCATGTTTTCGGTCATATTGGCTCTTTTGACGAGATTGGGCTATTTTCAATTTCTCACGAATAACGCGAACCTGCTCTTCTACTTCCTGAATCATATCCGGGCCAAAGAGTTGTCTTTCCCCGGTTTCTGACCAGTTAAGAGGCGTTCGACATTTTCGTCCATAGAGAACTTTGAAAGGAGCTTTGCCCAAGCTAGCTTGATAACTATTTTTATAAGCGAACTCCGCGAATGGAAGGCATTTCTCCCATTCCATACCGAAAGAGATGACAGAAGCTCAGAGCATATCCTCCAGAATTTGATTGACTCGTTCTACTTGACCACTTGATTGGGGGTGGAAGGCGGTGCTAAAGGAGAGACGAGTTCCCATAGCATTTTGAAAACTTTCCCAAAATCGAGAGGTGAAGAGACTCCCACGGTCTGAGTTAATTTCCAATGGGACACCATGAAGAGACACTATTCGGGAGATGTATAAGTCAGCTAGCTGGCTAGCGGTGATACTCTCACGAACAGGTAGGAAGTGGGCTACTTTGGAAAGACGATCGATCACGACGAAGATAGCATTATTCCCTTTCTTGGTCCTGGGAAACCCGGTAATGAAATCCATACTGATTTTATCCCATTTCCATTCAGGAATAGCCAAAGGTTGAAGGGTGCTAGCAGGCCGTTGATGCTCTGCTTTAACACGACGACAGACGTCGCAACTAGCAATGTATTGAGCAATTTCTCTCTTCATCCTAGTTCACCAAAACCTCTGGCATAGGTCTTGATACATTTTAGTACTACCAGGATGAATGGTGAGAGGGGATTCATGAGCCTCCTTAAGTATCAGTTGCCGTAGTTGTTGTTTCTTGGAAACCACTAGGCGGTTCTCAAAGAAAACAACACCTTGATCATTCACAGAGAAACACGTAGCAGCTCCGCTAGCAATGTTCTGCTTGATCCGAGATATCCCCTTGTCATACCGCTGGGCGGTTATGATCTGATCCATAAGGGTCGGTTTCACCACCAAGGTAGATAGGAATCCCTGAGGAACAATGTGAAGATTAAGCTTCCGAAATTCCTCATGGAGAAGTGGTTGGCCTTGTTGTAACATCAGGTTGTTACAATAGGATTTACGACTTAGTGCATCAGCCATAACATTGGCTTTTCCTGGGGTGTAAATTATCCCTAAGTCGTAATCCGAGATCAACTCGACCCAACGTCTTTGCCTGAGATTCAAATCCGGTTGGGTGAAGATATATTTTAGACTTTGGTGATCAGTGAAGATCTCGTAATGATTACCGAGAAGGTAATGTCGCCAAGTTTTAAGTGCATGGACTACAGCTACAAGCTCTAGATCATGTGTGGGATAGTTTTCCTCGTGTGGGTGTAATTGCCGTGAAGCATAGGCAATTACCTGACGATCTTGCATGAGTATGCAACCTAGTCCTTGTCGTGAGGCATCGCAATAGATAATAAATTCCTTGGAGAAGTCTGGTGGTACCAGTATGGGAGAAGATGTCAGACGTCTTTTCAGTTCCTGAAAGCTGAACTCGCACTATGGGGTCCACTCGAACTTTTTATCTTTCTTGAGGAATTCAGTTAGAGGTTTAGAAACCTTGGAGAAATTCTCGACGAAGCAGCGACAATAGCTCGCTAAGCCAAGGAAGCTCCAAACTTGCTTAACCGTTTCAGGTGGAGTCCAATCAAGGACGGCTTGAACTCGCTCGGGATTGACAGTAATACCCTTACCAGAGATTACATGGCCCAAATAGGTCACTTCTAGCAACCAAAATTCACACTTGGAGAATTTGCCATAAAGGCGGTGCTCTTGAAGTTTCGTCAGTACCAGCCTTAGATGTTCGGCATGTTCTTCCTCACTCTTGGAGTAGATGAGTATATCATCGAGGTATACCACGACGAATTTATCCAAATACTCCATGAAGACCGAGTTCATTAACCGAGAGAAGGTGGTTGGGGCATTGGTTAAACCGAAGGACATAACGGTGTACTCGTATTGGCCATAACGAGTAACCAAGGCCGTTTTGGGAATGTCCCGTTTTTGATTTTGATTTGATGGTAGCCCAACCTCAAATCCATTTTGAAAAAGACTGAGGATCTAGCGAGCTGGTCATACAGATCGTTGATCCTGGGGAGCGGATACTTGTTCTTGATAGTGACCAGGTTGACAGGTCGGTAATCTACAACCATCCAATCCGTTCCATCCTTCTTCTTGACGAAGAGGACGGGGCAAGCCCAAGGAGAAGAACTAGGACGGATGAAACCCTTTTTCAAGGACTCATCGAGTTGAATCTTAAGCTCGGCTAGTTCTAAGGGTGCCATCTTATAGGGTCTTCTAGAAATTGGGACGGTTCCTGGAACAAGGTCTATCACGAACTCGACATCCCTGTCAGGTGGAACACATGGCAGTTCTTCTGGAAAGACATCCGGGAAGTCTCGGACTACCGAAATATCTTCAAGGTATGGAAGGGGGTTGGCATTTAGGGAGTAAAGCTGGCGCTTGGCCACTCGAGTTAAGACATTGACTGTCTTGCCTGATGGGTGAGTAAGTTGAACGGTTCTAGTGGCACAATCAATCTTAGCATAATGAGCTGACATCCAGTCCATACCCAAGATGATGTTTATGTCCGAGGACTTGAGAGCTATTAAGGATGCATGGAAGACAAGTCTATCGACAAGAATTTCATTCCCATGGCTTACTCTAGAACTTTGCCATTTGGAACCCGGAGTTTGAATTACCATGGAAGTGGGCATGTCGCAGAATGTCGTGTTATGCGATCGAGCATAGCTCTCAGATATGAATGAATGAGATGCTCCAGTATCAAAAAGAACAGATGTCGGATGGCAATTAACAAGGAGCGTACCAAGGACGACGCTAGGCTCATCATGAGCCTCCTTAGCTGAGACATAGTTGACATGGCCACGTGTAGTGGTGGCTGGCTTGGCGTAGAATGTCTTTCCTGCTGGCCTACCACAGCCAACGGACTTTCCATACTGGTTGGGGTTGTTGTTCTGGGGACACTCTCAACTGTAGTGACCCGGCTCTCCACACTTGAAACATGTCACAATATTGGGGCATGGAGTAGCATTAGCAGCGGGGCCACCATAGGCCCTAGGTGGTGCAAACTGCTGGTTCGGGCAAGGCGCCTCAAAGGATGGCCTCGGGGTGAACTTGGGTGGCAGCGCTGTGCTTGGAATCCACACCCGGCGCTTCTGAGATCCAGAGCCGGATGAAGAACCAAAATCACGGAAGTGCTTGCGTGAAGTGTCATAGTCAGTCTGACCTGTCTCAGCACTGATGGCCTTATTGACCAGCTTCTGGAAAGAGGTGCACTCGTGCAGACAAAGATCACGGGGAAGCTCGGGGCTAAGTCCCTTGCGGAACCTTGCCCGCTTCTTAGCGTCAGTGGATACCTCTTGAGGAGCATAACGTGCTAGGTTTCCAAACTCACGGCTGTATGCATCCACAGTCTGCCTGCCTTGGGTGAAATTGCAGAACTCTTCCCTCTTACGATCCATGAGACCTTCTGGGATGTGATGCTCATGGAAAGCCTCACTGAATTCAGCCCAAGTAGTGATTTGGCCGACCGGGCGCATAGCCTCAAAGTTTTCGCACCAAAGGCTAGCAGGGCCTTCAAGGTGATAGGCAGCATAGGTAACCTTATTAGCTTCGGCTACATTGGCAGAACATAGCTTATGGGTGATTGTCGGTGTCAAAACCGGCGGATCTCGGGTAGGGGGTCCCGAACTGTGCGTCTAGGCCGGATGGTAACAGGAGGCAAGGGACAGGAAGTTTTACCCAGGTTCGGGCCCTCTCGATGGAGGTAAAACCCTACGTCCTACTTGATTAATATTGATGATATGGGTAGTACAAGAGTAGATCTCCCACGAGATCGAGGAGGCTAAACCCTAGAAGCTAGCCTATGGTATGATTGTTGATGTGTCTGTTGTCCTACGGACTAAAACCCTCCAGTTTATATAGACACTAGAGACGGTTAGGGTTACACAAAGTCAGTTACAATGGTAGGAGATCTTTATATCCGTATCGCCAAGCTTGCCTTCCACGCCATGGAAAGTCCCTTCCGGACATGGGACTGAGTCTTCAATCTCGTATCATCATAGTCTAGGAGTCTGGCTAAAGGTATCTGCGAAGCCAATCATCCGCATCGAGGGGCTCGACGGAATGATTAACTTTGGTGGATACAACTTGATAAAGTCACTGATTGACACCAAGTCGTTCCTCCGATGGCGTGCATTGTTCTTCTCAATCCGCTCCAGCAAGCGGTTAGTCTCGCGCTTGTTTCTTTCCGCCTCCAGCATAACTTCGGCCAGAGAAGGCGGGTGAGGCAGATTCCCATCCCTAGCTACACTGGCTTCCCCCTGCTCCGGGCAGCAGGGTTGCTGCAGGTGTTGGCCATCCTAGGAAAAACAAGACAATGGTTTAGACAAGGATGGCACAATCTTGGCAAGGAAGTGCGGAATGTAATGGATAACATGGAATGCTGAGATGTTCATTGCACGACATGGTAATATAGAAACTGCAATATATATACCATCGGTCATATACACCGTACATAGTTTAGTACAAGCCCAGGCTGGAGTACAACTACGGGGAAAGACGTTAGATCTCATCGGAGGCATTCCAAGCTCCTATACATTATTTTATACACCTCCGGAGCGTAATACACACCAAGTCGTATCCCACGGGTCACGCAGGACTTTGGAGAATACAACTATTATAGTACTAGTGAAACTACTACTAGCTCAGACAACTCCGTAGTAATCCTCATAAAAGTCACCACCAAAGCCTGGAAGCGGAACATGATCATCTGGGAACAGATGGTCATGTGGAGCTTGCGGGCCATAGGGACTCGGATGTGGCCTTGGTCCAACAAACGGTGGTAGACGGGGACCACGAGGAGGGGTGATGCCTCCTACATCACGCCAATCCATACAATCTAGCAATACAGACCCACGGGGTACAGGTCCCTCATGTCCATGTATCCAGCCTGCACAGCAGGTGCAAACAGGGTCAAAGTGGCCCAGTGGTCAGAACGAGACTTGAAAAGCTCCATCCGCAAGGCCCAATTTTCGCGGTCCTTGTCCTCGAGCATCTCGGCAGTGGTGCGGAGTAGTGAATCCTCATGTGTAGAGTCATAGTACAAAGCCTGATAGTACCCCTGTGCCCTAGGGAGTGAGGCTGGCATGTAGCGGAAATCGTTGTTCTGAAGCAAGGCAGTTCTGGCTCGAATGATAGTCAACATTGAGTAAGCTGCGTCCTGCACGAACATCTCGATCATAACCCCAAGTCCATAAGAGCAGTGAAGGGGTTCAGTGGCTCCAGGATAAGAGGGGTATATCCTGACAGTACAAAGGTATTGGCTCTGATTGAAGTCTCAGAACTGCTCGTCGATGGTATACTCTGGATACGATCAATATCCTGTCTCGGCCATCACTCGGACCAACATGGCCGTGTGACCAGGTACATCGAAGCACCTTGTTAGACGAACCACTTGGTTCTAGGAACGGGTGGCCATCTGAAAGCACAGAATAATGCAAAGGCATTAGAATTTTCTAGGAGAAATCGGACAGCATAACGGCTGTAAATGCTCAGAAAAAGATTTGAGACATTCACAACAGTTTGCAAAACCACTCAACAACATCATATCAAGGTTCTGCTTCAACTGGCAACATACTAAAAGTAGTAGAAACTGAACTGAGGCTTGAACCCACAATCCTATAAGTTACTACGGATTAGTAACACGTGAACCTAATAGAGAGAAGAGAGCCTAGTCCTTAACCCACGTAGAATGAGAAGAGAATGACTCAGACCAGAGGGCATAAGGTAAAGGCACAAAAGAGCCTTATGTTCCCTCCCATAATCAACTCACCTACATATAACTAAAGCATTTCTAGACTCGACATCGACCAGTTTGGCTCAACGAACCTACAGGCAGTCTGGCTCTGATGCCAACGCTGTGAGGACCCCGATTCCAAGTCACACTGGTCTAGCCTGTAACACCTCATATCACTTTGCGGCCTCACGCACGGTATTCCCACGGGTGTCGCCTTACCATAGCCCAGGACCGTTTGCGCTTTTTGGCTCACGTATATGATAGTGTCGCTAGCATCCATATGCCAGAGAACCCGGGCCGACATGGCTAGTCGTGAACCCAAAGCGGCACTAACCTATGGGGACAGGCATACATGAATCACATCGAGCATGTCGATCAGCAGCGTGTGAATCCGGGCTATAGCACTGGGCTAACAGGACTACGGGAACCCAGGCTGTAGCAGGCTAGGCAGGACTCCGGATGTCACTGCGTGACATTTCCCCGAAGGGACAGACACAGGAACGAAGTGAAACACATGCCGGCCAGTCAAGTGTCCTGAGCAGTAGTGCTGGGCTAGCAGGACTCCGGTGAACCAGGCTGTAGCGGACTACTATGGCTCATGGAAGCACTAGACTACATTTCCCCATAAGAGAGGCTGCCAAGGATAAACAACTAGATTGTCGTATCCCACACATACCAAGCATTTCAATCATACACACAATAGGCTCGATATGTGTAAATACAACATGGCATCACAACAAAACTCTACAACTCAAAGTACTTTATTTAAAGGCTCTAGAGAGCCATACATAACATGTTCATACAGGTAGGGGTCACATGACCCGACACTCAAGTCATACAAGCATACAAGCACATACGGAAGCAACCTAGTCTGAGTACAGACACTAGAAAGAAAGAAGGCTTGACGAATCCTGTCTATCTACAAAGGGCCCTCCATTGCCAGAATCACCACCTGGCGGCAAGTCACTCATCGACGTCGAGGTCTACGTAAGACCCGTCGGAGGGGGCGGTGTTGTCGTCTGAAAATAGTAATTAAAGCAACATGAATACAAAGGTACTCAGCAAGTCTTACAACAGACCCTACTATACATGCTCATTCTCAAGAAGGTGGTGGAGTTGTTGCAGCAAGCCAGCTTTGACTCTTGGCTAAGCTATCCTACGAGACACCACTTGTAAAATAGTTTCGCACACGAGTCCACTAATCACCAACACAATACTCCACCGTGGATCCTCCCTCGTCATCCTACGAGAGGGCCATCCGCGGTACTCACACTTATCTTGAGTCCTTTAGTAGTAACCATTAACTTGTCTATGAACTATATAGGCAACCAAGTACTCCTTTACCGCAGACGCGACTATTCGAATAGATGATGTTAACCCTGGGGGGGTGTACTTCTTCATACACGCTCTCACCACTTACCGTCGTTTACACGACATGTACTCGGCAACCTTCAAGCGGAAGCCCAACGAGGGTGTCGGCCACGGCCTACCTAAACACTCAAGTCTCTAGTCTAGGTTTATCGCCTATCCAGGTTCCATCCACAGGGAGTCCGGCCGAGGTTTCCACATACGGCCCTGAACAATGTGAACAGGGTTCCCGAGACACCAAACGGGTGACTCAGTACACCGTGCCACGGTGTATCTACCGCATCATAGCCCACCCCTAGGGTCAGCGCTATGCACGACAGCCAACACATAACCTACAAACACCAGAAACTAGATGCAACTCCTGGACAGAGTACTAGGGTGGTTAAGAAGCCGAGAGGGTCAATTAAGGATCCGAATGCATGGTAGTAACTGATTCTTAAATCACACATACAGATGTCAGTTCTTAAGGACAGCCACAATGAAACAACCCACCATGTACTCCTACATGGCCTCTCATCGATACCTTTACCAAAACATGTTCAACACATCCCTCACATTACCGACGTAATCAGTTCACTCTAGCCCATCACCCAGATGAACCAGACCTGACACAACTCTAAGTATAGCAGGCATAGCAAGGTAGGAAACACATACATGGCTCAATCAACTCCTACACATACATGGCTCATCTAGTTACTGTGGCAATGATAGGTCATGTAGAGGTTAAGGGTTCAACTACCGCAGCACACAGCAGTTTGAAACGTTGTTGTCTTAATGCAGTAAATGAGAGTAGGAGCGAGAACATGGGATTGTATCGATATGATCAATGGGGCTGCTTGCCTGATGGAGTAGTAGTAGGGTACTGCCCTTCAGTTGGATACTCGAGAATATCCTCGAAGGCAGTACCTACCACGAAAGACATCACAAAACACAATCATCACATGGAAATATGCAACAATATGATGCATGCTATGACATGGCAATATGAGGTATCTTGGCTAATGCATTGTGAAACAAGTTGGTTTGAGTCCATTTGAATCAAAGGTTCAAATCGAAGCTTATGTTATTTAGTCATATAAGTGCATTTGCTTGTTTCACCTAAACAGCAAAGTTAAACTGTTTTTTCATGCATGAAACCATTACAAATGGAAAGATTGAATTTTTCTGATCAAATTTCATATATAAATCTTTGCATTTTGTGTTACAGATTAAAAGTTATGAATTTTTGAAGTTTGTAGTATTTTCTGGAATTTACTGTATAAGAATAATCCCAGTAATTGAATTAATGCGCCAGCATTGCGTTAGGGTGACGTTAGTGGTCAACGGAGCCGGTCTAGGTCAAACCTGACTAGTGGGACCCAAATGTCAGTAGTTAATTAACTAATTAAATTTAGTTAGTGCTAATCTAAGTTAATTAGCAGAGCAGTCCCACTTGTCATAGACTCAGGGGGAGTCAACCTGGGCCCACACGGAGTCAACCAGGGTCAAACGGGTCAAACTCGCCGCGTTTAGCCGCCTGCGAGGACAGACGCAGCGGGCAGTGCGGGTTTCGTGCTCCGGCGACCAAATGGGCGGCGGAGAGCATCTACGCGTAGCTGGGAGCAAGCCGCGTCGTTTGGTGGCAGTGGTGGAGTTCGGGGTGGCCGGAAACATCACCGGCGACGAGTTGTGCAGCTGCCGGAGCTCGGGTGAGGTCGAACCCAGGCTACGGGCACGGCGAGGCGCGTGGAGTGGTGCTACGGTTCCTGCGAGTGCGGTGAGTGTGTTAGACGCGGTGGTGTGGCCGGTGGGTGGCCGAGTCACGTCGGCGACGAGCTCGGCGGCGGTGGGTGCGGGTGAGCATGGTGCGGTGCACATGGTGCATGAGAGAGGTAACAGAGGGGGAGGACGGAGCAGGGCTCACGGCGATCGCAACAAGCGTTGAAGCGGGCTCGGGGAAGGCCGGAGCTGAGCGGGGCGACGATGGCGATCTCGGCGGCCGGAGTTGGGGAAGACGGGGTCGGGGGCGACTCCAGAGCGGGCGAGCGCTCGGGGCTCGGCCTGCTTGACGTGGACGACGACTGCGGAGCGAATGGACATGGTAGCGTGGCACGGGGACAACGGCGCACGCATGTTTCACGGTGGCGCGGGCGCGGCAGCGTTGGCCATGGTGCGGGAGAGCGAGGGAGAGGAGCTAGGGAGGAAGGAGTGTGTCTGCGAGCTCGGGGGAGGAATGGGTGATCCACTCATGCTAGTAGAACGGCGAGGGGAGGAAGCAGGGCGGCAGGCAGCTGCGTGGCGCACGCTGGTGCCGGCATCGAGCACCTGCCTGCCTGCCTGGCCGAGTCAAGTTGCTCGCTGGAGCGGTTGCTGGGCTAGGCCGGCTAGGTGGGCCTGCTAGGTGAGCTCCAGGTAAGTCCTCTGCTCTCTGCTTTTGTTTTTCTTTTTTATTTGTTCCTGTTCTGTGTTTTGAAATAGTAAAAATTCTATTCCATTTAGGAAAAACCTAGAAATATTCAGAGGCACATTTGAAATTATTCTCAACAGCCTAAAAATACCTTCAAGATTATTTGGGCATTTTAAAATATTTATAGGATTTAAATTGCCCAAATGCAAGTAGTAATGATTTAATCCAATGACCTTATGTGTCCTGGAAAAAATGTGAACCCTTTTTGTGAGAGGTCCAATGACTTTTTAGAAGGGCATTTCAGGTTCATTGAAAAAGATTTAGTAAACCCTAGTTATTTCCAGGGGGGCTGGGG
The DNA here is from genome assembly GCF_018294505.1 of Triticum aestivum. Taxonomy (NCBI): domain Eukaryota; kingdom Viridiplantae; phylum Streptophyta; class Magnoliopsida; order Poales; family Poaceae; genus Triticum; species Triticum aestivum. The sequence continues at coordinate 353,720,372 of NC_057800.1, read as the reverse complement.
GTTCTGTCATCCCCATTTCAGTTTTCTGGAAGAGTAGACATGATGCAACACTCTAATGCATGAACTAGCTAGGGTGTGATAAGAAGGCGCTCCGGGTCGGCTCCGCCAAGCCGGAAGCCATGGGTGACACCTTTTACCCCTTATTCCTGCACATCCTCTTCGCTGGGTCTGTTCCGCCTTCTATAGCTTCTTCTACGCCATCCATAGACATCACGGGCTCCACGCCCTCCATCTTCATCACAACTCCATCCTCCTCTTGTCGATCTTCGCCTTCTACCTCGAGGCGTTCATGGGGGTGATGCCCTCCGTTGTGCTATTCTGCCACTTCTTCTACATCCAGATAAGCAGCGGCCAGTGCTCTGGGTGCGCCAGCTTCATCGTGGCTCATGGCAGCAATGCAATCTCGAGTGCCGACAAGAAGGTGGTGGACTTCCGGCGCGAGTGGTTCTTCATGGATGCCAAGAGCTCCCACGCTCAGCTGGAGCTGCCGACCGTCTTCCCTATGAAGCTGGACCGGTGGACTCACGAGAAGCTCACCGACCCCCGGGAGGAGTAGTTGCTGGAGCAGATGATGGCTGACCTGGACGTGGAGCAGCTGACAGGGGCCATTCGGCATCGTCGGTGGCACCCCTCTGACGGGGTCCCTCAAGATCCTTCTTTTTTATTCCTTGCGCGGAATTGTGACGAGCCCCGTGGGGGTTTGTATGAAAATGTAGTGCTTTTGCTTCAATGTTATCCTTCTTAGCATGATATTGCAGCCATGTATCTCGCCCCGGCACGGTTCTCCCTTTTCATTCTTGCGGTAGCTTAGTGCTCTACGCCGACGGGACCCAGTCCCCAAGCACGCTTCAGCCATTGCTGGTATGCCAGGTCATGATGCCGTGGTCAAGGCCAAGAGGTGAGCGGCCCAAGGTCCGGTAAGAGCTCCTGAGGCATGATGCTCAAGAGGCCCCCTTTGGCTTGAAAGCAGCTCCCTAAAGCCGGAAAGGAAGGCAACATTGCCCGAGCGAGGTTGCGAGAGTCGAAATGCTAGGTCGTGATGTTCACGCTGATAAGTATGGGTGACTTATATTGGTGAGCCTGCAGTGATTCCCTTGCACATCGCCTGGTCGTTCCTTAGTGGCGATGCTTCTTGGTAGGGCTCACGCTAGTCTCCCTTTTTCTTGCTCATCTTGATGCTCTAAGTCTTCGGGTCCCAACCCTTCAACGAGGCTTGGCAGCCACTTGTATACCAGGTTGCGATGTCGTGGTCAAGGCCAGGGTGAGGGCTCGAGAGCCAGAAGAGCCCTTGAGGTGTGATGCTCAGGAGCCCCCCCTTTAATGTGCAAGCGAGTTGCGTGAAAAAAGGGATGGCCGGCGAGGCTGCCCGTAGTTAAGTTCCAAAGGTTCCTGCAAGTTAGTCGGAGGAGGAGAACATAACACATAACCACACTCGCTGTCCTGCCGCCGGTCTTTCCACAAGAAGATGAAGGCACTTAGGAACTGGTGAGGTGACGTGTGTGGGGCAGGCCGCGAGCCAGAGCTCGATCTTTGATATTTGTCAGTGTTGCAGGAACGGAGCCAAGCACAAGCGCCGTGCCAGCATGTGTAGCCCCCATTGCAGGATGAGCAAGAGGAGGGCCAGCAGGACGGGAAGGCCGTGAGCGGCGATAAAGCACCACGCGGGCGGGTGATAATCATAAATCAACTCCAGGATAGGGTAAGGCTAGTTCTGGTGGATGCAAAAACCAATACATGCCGCAGGGACGGACCCATGCGGGATAATGCAGCCCGAGGGGCGCCCCCAACTGAACAAACCAAAAGATGTCAGCTGTCACCGTTGCTGAAGAGTTGTTGGAGTAGCCGAAGATGCGTGCTGCAAAAGTCGCTCCTCATGTGCCGCCCATGCCCTGAACCACGGGAGGCTCTGGAGACCCAGGGGCTCGCGAGGATCCATCACCACCTCTGTCAGGATCGCCTGGTGCCTGACCTCATGAGCTCCTAGGACGCCCCGCATGTGGCGCTAGTGCACGACAGCCCTGTTCAACAGACCAAAAGGTATGCGAACATAGTTGTGAAGGGGGCCCTCGCACCGGCCAATGTGGGACGGCCAGAAGGGCCTCTGAGACGCGACCCTATTGAGCCAGGGGATGTTGACACAGGCGCGCAGCTCACTATCCTCGTTGGGGCAGGGAGCTGCGTCGGGTGGTGGGCGACGGTCGCCCCGCATAGCTCTCGCCTCCTGAAGCTCCTCGATTTCCTTCGTGATGAACTCCTGAGTGCCTAGCGCCTTGCACCCTGCTCTTTCCTCACAGAAGCACGCATCGAAGCACGCCTCGAAATGGCGCCCGAGCACTTCCCTCGTGACGTTGGCCAGGTCTGAGGCACTCCAGAGGAGAGCCCCCGAGCCCAGCCTAAGAGGGGCGCCGGGCACGCCTTCCTATGCGAGAGGGGAAGGCGCCCCGTTAGTGGGCGCAGGGCTTGAGGCAGCGCCTCCGGACGCCCCACCCTCCTGAGGTCCTTGGCGGAGCAGCTGCTTCTTCTTCTTGGGGATGGCCTGAGGAGAGTAGACAATGCACTCCTCATCTGTGTCCTCGATCGCCGCAGCCTGGTAGGCGCGCTCGAGAGAGCACGCCGTGTCCTTCTCCTCGCAGGCGACTGTGATGATGCCGCAACTTCCTAGCATTTTGAGGACATTGTAGCCATGGTGTGTGACAGCCATGAACTTGGCGAGGGCCGGGTACCCGAGGATGGTGTTGTACAGGAGGCGAATGTTGGCGATGTCGAAGTCGATGAGCTCGGTGTGGTAGTTGTCACGCTTGCCGAAGGTGAAGGAAGGTGGGCCTACCCTATCTGTGTGGTGGAGCCGTCGGTCACATCAGATAAGGGCTTGGTAGGCTGAAGCTGGTGGTACGGCACCTAGAGCAGGTCGAATGGCTCTACAGAGAGAACATTGAGCCCCGCGCCACCATCGATGAGTGTCTTGGTGACGAGGATGTTGCTGATGATAGGCGAGCAGAGCATCAGGAGGGCGCCGGCTGTGGCCGCAGACTTGAGCTGGTCAGAAGAGTCGAAGGTGATGGCATACTTGGACCACCTGAGCGGACGCGTCGCCTCGAGCTTGGGGAGGGTCGCGTTCACCTCGCGGGCGAACTGCTTGAAGATGCGATGGGAGGCGGGGGCCTGAGTGCCGCCCACGATGCAAGTGATGGCACGAGGCTCCTGGAAGCCCCCATCCCCATCGTCCTGGTGGTGGTCATCCTTCCTTCTTCGCGGTGGCGGCAGCGGAGGAAGGCTAGCGTTGCCCTGAGGATGGTCCTCACAAGGCTGATCGCACCAGGCACCCTCATGAGGCTAGCCTTGCCAGCGGTCCTCACGAGGCTGATCGCGCCACTCCTGGCGGGGATCGCGGCCGTCCCAGTGTCCTCCGCCTTGGCCACCTCCACGGCCGTAGCCTCGGTCACAGCGCTCGGGGCGACGATTGAGGCGCCCGTCGCAGATGGCCCTGAGCTCCTGGTAGTCGTTGGTGTTGTGGCTGTGCACATTGTGGAAGACACAAAACTGGCGGCTGCCCTTGGATGACTTTGGGTGGTCGCAGCCGCACATCGTCTCTGGTTCGGCCGCGAGCACGGCCGGTCCCTCGCACTTCACGTCCTTGGCCTTGGTCTTCTTTTCTTCTGGGTCAGCCTTCAGAAGTTCGGGGAGGGAGAGGCGTCCCACCTCGGCCCGTGCACACTTTTTTTGAAACCTGTGACAGTGGGAGAGGCTCCCACTGTGATATATTACTTTTCAAAATTTACATAGTACCTTGTACAAGAGATTTACATAGAGCACCCCTTACCACTTTGTGGTTATTAGGGGGAGAAAAAGCTAGAAAACAAAACTAGTCAGAAGGTAGAGAGTCGATGAGTAGGCAGATGAAATCCTTCATGGTATCTTTCACTCTATACTGAAGTAAGCCAAAATCTGTTTTGAATCTAGTTAGCTAGGAATTGTAGGAGGGGCTGATATTTCTGAAAAGCTTGTCATTCCTCTCCTTCCATATACTCCAAGATGCTTGTAGAAAGGCCTCCATGAACATGGGTTTGTGCCAATTACGTTTTGCTGTTTCCAACCATGTCAGTCGAGTGGTATGATGTTCGGGGTTCATCCCAAGTTTTGACCAACAGTACTTGCTGAACGGGCAGTTCAGGATCATGTGGTCCACATCTTCTTCTGTTTGCCCGCAAAGGAGGCATGTTAGGTCATCTCCCACATTATAGTGTCTTCTCTTGAGCATTTCTCTTGTATTGAGGCGATCTGAGAGGAGAAGCCAACCGAAAACTTTTATATTGATTGTAACTTTGGATTTCCACAGCCAATGGTATGTCTTGTGAGCTTTGACATCCCTGAAGCAGAACTTATAAAATCTTCGTGCAGTATAGTCTATAGAGCCCCAGGAATAAGACCAGAAGTCTCTAGTGGCCGGGTCATCATTTAAGACAATATTGGCCACAAGACGCTGGATGTTACGAACTTCTGCATGGGCCTCAATGGAGAGGGGTAGTTGAAACGCCTTATCTAAGGAAGAGATGCGCAGAAAATTTTGGACTGATACATCCTCATTATTGGCAAACGAAAAGGCCCGCGGGTGTGAGTCTAGTAGGGGCTGATCAAGCTAGAGATCTTTCCACATGAGTATTTTATCACCACCATTAACCTCAACTTTGGAGATGCCACAATAGATTGGAGTTAGTTTGAGGACATCCCTCCACCAAAAAGAGCCACATGGATCAGAAGCATGCAGAATCTTGTCTGTGTAGTATGTGGACCAAACGAGATCAACCCAGGGGAGGTCATGCTGATTATAGAATTTGTGCAAATATTTCAGGAGAAGAGCGTCACTTTGAAGTTTTAAATTGATGATCCCGAGGCCTCCACTTTCTTTTGGGCGACAAATCCTGTCCGAGGCAACCAAAGAGTTGCATTTCTCCCCCTGCTCCGTCTTTTTTGTCCAAAGACATCTCCGCCGAAGCTTATCCAGTAGTTCCAAGATTTTTGGAGGAAATTTGAGTGTGCATAGAGCAAAGATGATGAGCGAGGTGATGACTGTGTTTAGCAGTGAAAGTTTGGCCCCATACGACATCATGGAGAGAGTAGAGGATAATCTTCTTTCCACAGAGCATACCATCGGCATTAGATCTTGGACAGAGGGTTTACCAGTCCCCAAGGGAAGACCTAGGTAAGTGAAAGGCATTGTGCCAACTTTGCATTCAAAGATGTCAGCAAGTTCATTCATAAGGGTATCGTCACAGTTCATCGGTATGAGTGTGGACTTATGGAAATTTATCTTAAGACCAATGGAAGTGGCAAAATCATTAAGGATCCCTTTCATAGTATTGCTTGAGCTGGACATGCTGGCATGATAATTATTGTGTCATCCACATATTGAATAGCAGGGTAATCAAGCTGCCGTTGTCTTTCAAAGGGCAGGTGGGTCTTTCCTTGTCGGAAGGCGTCATTAATTGCAGCTTGAAGGAGATCGGCTGCAATAACAAAAGGAGTGGGGACAAGGGGTCTCCTTGCCGAACACCACTTTTGCAGTGGAATTGTCTGCCTGGAACACCATTTAGAAGCACAGAGGATTTACCAGAAGAAAAGATAGAACTGATCCATGAAAGCCACTTGTCATTGAATCCCATATGCCTCATAATCTCAAGCATAGCACCATGTTCAATTGAGTCGAATGCCTTGGCAAAATCAAGTTTGAGTAGAATTATTTCATTCTTGGACACTTGGCATTGATGGATGTACTCGAATGCCCAAGTAAGGCAGTCTTGTATAGTTCTTCGCTTGATGAAACCGTATTGATTGTGATGAACCAGCTTGAGGATGATCTTTTGTAGTCGATTGGCCAAAAGTTTGGTGATTATTTTGAGACAACAATTTAGTAATGTGATAGGCCGAAAGTCATTGAGGGTCTCAGGCGAGGGCACTTTTGGAATTAGTGTGATGAAAACCCTCATTTATACTTTCTAGGTTGATGGTCCCTTCATGAAACTGTGCACAAAGATTGTAGAAATCTTCTTCGATTATGTGCCAGCAAGATTTAATGAAGTGACCCGTGAATCCATCGGGGCCCGGAGCTCTATCAGCCGGCATTTCTTTCACAACATCATCGATTTCTTGTTTGGAGAAAGGAGCAGTAAGCAGGTCCAAGTCATCTGATCATTTGATGATATTAGGGAGATCAAATTTCATAGAGTAGCCTCGAGAGGAGCCCAGCCTGTTCTTGTATGTATGGTAAATAAGGGCCTCTTTACCAGCATGGTCTTCCACAGATGTGCCATTGTCGTGGCGAAGATTGGTTATATTATTCCTTCTATACCTTTCAGAAGCAAGGGCTTTGAGAAATTTAGGGTCCTCATCACCAAACTGAACCAATCGAATTGTGTTTCTTTTCTTCCAGTATTGCTGCTGATAGTTTAACAGACGAAGAATGTGTTTTTTAAGGATTGTCCTAAAGTTGCGTTCTAGAATTGTCAAAACCCTTTTATTTTCTTGAGCATCTAGATCTGCTAGAGTGGAGTTTGAATTTTCGATTGCAATGCTAAGTTTAGATATCCTTTTACTCCAGTGCTTGAGTTCATATCTTAGCATTTTAAATTTGTGGCAGAGCACAGTGGCAGCATTTGTAGAGTTAACTGGTCTATTCCAAACCTCTGAGACCAGCTCCATAAACCCCGGGTGTTGCACCCATAAGGATTCGAACCTGAATATGTTACTTTTTGGAATAGTAGTTTCAATGGTCACTACACAGGGAATGTGATTAGAGACTGGCTTGCCGAGGGGTTTTACCAAAGTCTTTGGATATGTGATAGTCCAATTAGTGGAAGTTAGAAACCAATCCAATTGTTCAAGTAAAGGTTGTTGTTGCATGTTACTCCATGTGTATGCCCTGCCCTTGATTGGTAGTTCAATAAGCCCCTGAGACCGTATAAAGTCATTGAATGTGATCATGTCATTAATGTTACCACCTGGTTTATTGCGATTAGAAGGACTTCGTATGTAATTAAAATCGCCCATTAGGAGCCGTGCACACTTGGTCGCCATGTTGAAAATCTCCATAGTCGTGTACATGTCCTTGTGTATGTCGAGCTCCTCCTTCATCTTGACATCGCGGACACCACCGGTGGACGCCGAGATGATGGCTTCATCTGACACCTTGGGGATCTTCACGCAAACACTGTTGAAGCGCTGGATGTACTTCTGCAAGGTCTCTCCTTGCTGCTGCTTGATGCGCGTTAGGTTGCCAGCAGTTGGTGGGCGGTCATGAGTTCCCTGAAAGTAGGCGATGATACACTCTCACATCTCGTCCCAGGAGGAGATCGATCCCGTGGGGAGGTTCAGGAGACACGAGCGCGCGCCGTCCTTGAGGGCCATGGGAAACCAGTTCGCCATAACCTCCTCGTCGCTGTTCGCCGCCTTGATGCTCAGCTCGTAGAGCTACAGGAACTCAGCAAGGTCGCGGGTACCATCGTAGAGTGGAGGCAGGTCGGGCTTGAAATTCACTGGCTAGATGACGCTGCGCAGCTCCGGAGTGAACACGTGGTATCCCGCTGTGGTCACGGGGGCCGCCACAGGGGTGGAGCCTCATCTTGGTGCTTGCGCACCACCACCGCAGGCGGCGCTTGGTCTTGACATGGTGGTGCTGGGAGCGCACGCGCATCTCCTTGCGGCCGCTGCACCACCTGGTAGCTTTCTTGGTCCCGCGCCGGCGCCCTGCGTGGCGGGTCGCGCCGTGGAGCCTCACACCTTGGCTCGAGGGAAACATCTTGTCTGGGAGGTGGAGGAGGCGCGCCGTGGGCCACGTCGCCTGCGAGAGGAGGTGGGGGAGGCAGTGAGTGGGATGGTGCAGAAGACTCTCCATCGGCGCTGATGAGCTCGGCGATGCGGTCCGGCCAGTCCTTGTAGAGGTCGTCGATGGGGCGATAACGCAGGAGCTTGCCTGCCATGAGCAACGCAGCCTGCGCGTTCGCCGGACCACGATGAGCATGGGAAGATGAAGCAGTCGGAGTCAGCGACAGGTTGATGGTGCACCCGTCTCGCCGCACAGAAGGATGCATCGACGAAGCTTGCTGCACATGGCCCACGGGGCCGGTGGCGGCATTTTCCACTAGCGACAGAGGACGATGAAGGCAGCCGTCGCCCGCCAGGTGGAGCCCCCACTTCCCCATGCTGCCTCGATAACTGACGGGCTTGGCGGCCGCCTGTTGCTAATGCAGCCTTGCCATCATTGCTCGTTGTCCTCTCCCTTGGCTCCTCCTCTTTCCTGCAGACTCACAACTCTTTCCCCAAACTCAGTGCTGGTGCCAATCCTTCGTCGCCGCTATGGCCCTGAGGTCGAAGAAGAAGGGGAAGGTCTGTGCTTCTACTGTATCCTGACCAATCTTGGAGCCTGCCCTTGAGAGGTCGGCAGTGATCAATCAGGACAGGTTGGCCAAGGTCCGGCCGTCCCTCCCCACCGATTCCAACGAGTGGAAGGCGACGACGGCCTAGCCCGCCTCCGGGGCTATGACCGACATGGAGGCCACCGAGATCCCCATTCATCTTCATGCTCTCTTGGCTGGCATGATCCCCCTTTTCTCTGACTTCTTCAATGCCATACTCTCGCACTACCAGATCCAGGCGCTGCATCTGGACCCCCAATCCATCATCCTCCTCACCATCTTCACCTTCCTGTGCGAAGCTATGGTGGGCATTGCTCCTTCCGTTGCCCTGTTTCTTCATTTCTTCTCGCTCCACCTGGTCGATGCCCGCCAGCACTCAGGGTGCATGGCCTTCCAGCCCGTGATGGTGACGACTGGCTCGGGCATTGAATTCAAACACTGCCCAGATGTGAGGGGATTCAGGAAGCAGTGGGTGTATGTGGACGCCGGCATGCTCAGCCCCCTGCTCCTGCTCCCACGAGTGCCGGCGGTGCTCAGCTCCGGCTGGGGGCATGCGAAGCTTGTCGACCGTCGGCTTGCCCATGTATGGCCGAGCCTGCCCAAGTTGAGGAATGCCAGGCTGACGGCGCCGATGGTGGTGACGGAGTTCGTCCAGCGGTGCATCGCCCTACTCCAACGCCATTTTCGCCCAATGCGGGACTTCTCCAGCTCCAATGACCCCATGAGGCTCCAGGTGCCCTCGCTTCCTTCCAAGACGCTACGCGCGGTGCTTGAGCTCTTGAGAGGTGACTCGACACCTGTTGCCCTTTCGGACGATAGCTACCTCCTATACCTTTGCTCGAACAAGGAGGATTTCGTGAGGCAGATGCCTCTCATTGACGAGTGGGGACTTCACCCGGCGGGCCTTGAAGGGCCTCACGAGAACCCCATCTTTGTGGCTCCCGTGCTTGTCCACCCTGTAGCGCATGCCCCGGATGAGGATGCAGGGGGGCTAATGCCCTCGGGTACCCCCGAGACGACCGCGGGGGAGCGGGCATCGCCAGGCGCTTCCGAGGTAGCCGCTCCTGAAGCTCCGGGGGGAGCTTCTGAGGTGGCCACTGGAGAGCTGGTGCTGCCCGATGCTCCTGAGGCTGGTGAGGAGGTGCGGCCGGATGCTTTGAGGACCGTGAGGATGTGCGGCTGATGCTCCTGAACACGGTGAGGAGGTGTGGCCTGATGCTCCTGAGGCCACCACCCTCAAAGCCCAGGCAAGCGCTCCGGAGGTGGGAGCATGCTGACCAGTCGCCGAGGGTCATGCCCCAACCCCTGGCTCACTTTGCCTGAACCTTGAAGCACTCCGCAAGAGGAAGGGGCCTCCAAGCTATAGAGGTGACGCTTACCGGCCACTAAAGCAGAGGAAGTACATAGTTGTAGACGAGTATGTACCTTATCCATGTGATTTTCTGCGTGTCGCGTCCAATCCTGACTCTGGCTCTTCAGGATCCCTCTGGCTGTGGCGGCGAGACCTTCTGCGAAGCTACCTCCAGAAGACAATAGTCCACTTGTGGTTCCGAGCCCCCTGCACCGGACTCCTGCGTGAGGCACAGGGCCAGCTCGTGAGGCGGATGCACCGTTGGGGGGCCGTGAACCTGTGCCCCCAACATTCTTCCTTCGCAGTCAGTCCTGGGGCGCAGGAGGCATGCCAAGGGCTCCTCCGTTGGTCATCACTGGTGACTGGGCAACCCCAGCATCGGCTTCATCTTCGGGCGGTGAGATCGTGTTGCCCAGCGCCTTCGCCGAGGCCCGGAGAGCAGCCGGGAAGGCGTCGGCCTCCATCCCCCTGCTAGGGGCAGGCGAGACACTCTGCGCCTCTCCGGAAGCCCCTGGCGCAGAGGATGGGCCTGGCCGCGTGCTGGAGCTCGCACGCAGGCGTAGCGCCATAAGTCATGAGCTTTTCTGAATGGCGATGGGCACGCTGAGTCGGCTCGGAGGAGAGCTTGCTGATGTCGATGCCCGCCTTGAGATGGAGGGCCTCCGCTTGGAATAGGAGTGGCACCAGCTAAAGGTCGCCATCAACCTTGGGCATCTTCAGCACGAGTGCGCCCGCGCGAGCGCTGTGGTGTCCCTCACAGACTCTCATGAGGCTTGCGCCCGTGCTCAAGAGGACGCTAGGGACGCCAACTGCTGTCGTGAGGCGGCCGAGGAGCGGGAGAAGGAGCTTCAAGCTTCGAACGCCACCCTCGAGCGGAAGATCGAAGCATGTAGGGCATCCCTGGCAGCATCACTAAGCGAGGCCTGATTCGATGAGAAGGAGGTCCAGGAATGCGAGGAGGCACTAGCGCTGGAGGTCTTGGAGTGCAGCCTTGTGGTTGAGTGGCTGGAGGTGAGGGAGCGCCAGGTAGCCACGGCTGAGGATGCCGTCAATGCTCGGGAGGCCAGGATCCAGTAGGAGATTGACTAGACGGTGGTGAAGGATCGCACGGCTCTTCCCGACATGTACCGCCTAAAGCATGAGCTCTTGGAGGCCGAGCTTAAGGGCAGGACCACTACCCTCAAGACGAAGCTGGACATGGCAGAGCAGCGCAAGAGGGCTACCAAGGAAGCTCATGCCTCCTCTCAAGCCGACTTGGCCTCCTCTCGCGCCGACATGTCCTCTCTATAGCCAGGGCCTTCTCGGGCGTGCCTCCGCTTGTTCACCAAGATAGTGACCCGTCTGGAGGACCGGGCCGTGATGGCTCGCGAGCTCGTTGAAGAGAGAAGCCGGGGCCTTCTCGGGCGTGGGTTCTCATGCATCTTCAGCCACCTACTTAACCTTGACCCCCACTTGGACTTCGATGCTGTGATGGCCCCTATGCCCGGGGTCATCCAGGGCAACCTGGCATGTTGGGTGGACGACCATGTGGACGACCTATTCGCCGAGTTCGCTCATGAGGATGGTGCGGTTGTGATTGGGGGTGGTGCAGATGGCAATGATGAGAATGATGCCAGTGACAGTGCGGGCGGCGCGGATGAAGACGGTGAAGATGGCACCGAAAGCAGCGCCTCCAGTTAGGCCTGCATTTCCCTTTTGCTCTAACATGTATGGAATAACCTTCGGACATGGCCCCACGAGTTGTGAAAGCTTTTTTGAAGGGGGGGGGCCTTATAATGTATGAAAGGACAATATGACTTAAAATAGGACTTGGGACGTGTCGTCGAGGACCTCGGGGTGGCGGGGGGAGGGAGCAGTTGTCGCGATTTATCTCCATTCTAGTGGGTCTCGAGGGGGGCCCTGTTGTTATAGAAGTTCCCATCTCCTTAGGTGAGCCTTGCAAGGGTTCGCGAGGTTTCGGCCCTCCTGAGGAGCCTGGTGGCCCATCCAAGAGAGCCTCGCGAGGAGTCATTTACCGGATTACAGCAAGGTATGTGCGCGGTGATCCTGCGGCGGTTGCATTCCTGAACCCGGGGAAGGGCCTTGGCACCGCATGGGCTATCCCGAGCGTGCTGGATGCGTGCATACCACTCCCAGCCCTCGCTTGCGGGGAGCTTGCATGGGGGGTAGCAAGCATGAGCCTCACCTTAAAATACGAAGCCAGAAAGGAAGAAATTGCCGCGAGCCAAGAAAACTCCACCATTTTTGACAAATGCAAGAAACTCCAAATCTCATTCCAAAAGATGGCGAATTGGGTTACAGAAAGAGGGCACAGCAAACAGCCGCATCTGGCACCTACCTATTCTTCACTCTTCTCACCAGTGTGGAGCTATGTCCTTCCATTGGGCGTGGGCATAGTCATTGGGGGACAGTATCGACGACCAGTGATACGTCTCCAATGTATCTATAATTTTTTATTGTTCCATGCTATTATATTATCTGTTTTGGACGTTTAATGGGCTTATTTATACACTTTTATATTATTTTTGGGACTAACCTACTAACCCAAGGCCCGGTGAAAATTGTTGTTTTCTGCCTATTTCAGTGTTTTACAGAAAAGGAATATCAAACTGAATCCAAATGGAATGAGACCTTCGGGAGAGTTATTTTTGGAACAAACGTGATCCAGGGGACTTGGAGTAGAGATCAAGAAAGAAACAGGGTGGCCACGAGGCTGGGAGGCGCGCCCCCACCCTCGTGGTCCCCTCCCAGCTCCACCGACCTACTTCTTCCTCCTATATATATATCCATATACCCCGAAAACATCTAGGAGCACCACGAAACCCTATTTCCACCACCGCAACCTTCTGTACCCAAGAGATCCCATCTTGGGGCCTTTTCTAGAGCTCCACCGGAGGGGGAATCGATCACGGAGGGCTTCTACATCAACACCATAGCCTCTCCAATGATGTGTGAGTAGTTTACCATAGACCTTCAGGTCCATAGTTATTAGCTATATGGCTTCTTCTCTCTCTTTGGATCTCAATACAATGTTCTCCTTGATCTTCTTGGTGATCTATTCGATATAACTCTTTTTGCGGTGTGTTTGTCGAGATCCGATCAATTGTGGGTTTATGATCAAGTTTACCTATGAACAATATTTGATTCTTCTCTGAAATCTTTTATGTATGATTGGTTATCTTTGCAAGTCTCTTCGAATTATCAGTTTGGTTTCGCCTACTAGATTGATCTTTCTTGCAATGGGAGAAGTGCTTAGCTTTGGGTTCAATCATGCGGTGCCCTTTCCCAGTGACAGTAGGGGCAGCAAGGCATGTATTGTATTGTTGCCATCGAGGATAAAAAGATGGGGTTTATATCATATTGCTTGAGTTTATCCCTCTACATCATGTCCTTCCCTAATGCATTACTCTGTTCTTATGAACTTAATACTCTAGATGCATGCTGGATAGCGGTCGATGTGTGGAGTAGTAGTAGTAGATGCAGAATCGTTTCGGTCTACTTGTCACGGACGTGATACCTATATACATGATCATGCCTAGATATTCTTATAGTTATGCACTTTTCCATCAATTGCTCAACAGTAATTTGTTCACCCACAGTAATACTTATGTTACCTTGAGAGAAGCCACTAGTGAAACCTATGGCCCCTGGGTTTATCTTTTATGATATAAGTTTCCAATCTATTTTATTTTGCAATCTTTACTTTCCTATCTATATCATAAAAATACCAAAAATATTTATCTTATTATCTCTATCAGATCTCACTCTCGTAAGTGACCGTGAAGGGCTTGACAACCCCTTTATCACGTTGGTTGCGAGGTTCTTATTTGTTTGTGCAGGTACAAGGGGCTTGCGTCTAGTCTCCTACTGGATTGATACCTTGGTTCTCAAAAACCGAGGGAAATACTTACGCTACTTTGCTGCATCACCATTTCCTCTTCAAGGGAAAACCAACGCAGTGCTCAAGAGGGAGCAGCCAACATGGAGCATGGTGCTTCCACTTGGACGTGGGTGGGAGCCCCCGTGAGGCCCGAGCGCGGCACTTAGGAGACTCCAGGGCGTGTACAGCCCCAACTCATTATTACGTGAGAGTGTCACGAGCGGAGACCTTCACGTATTACCATGGCGCCCGACGAGGGCCCCGCCTTGCGCCTCCCCCGACCACCGTTGGGGCGTCTAGAAACCAGGACAAGACCAAGGGGCAAGGCAGACGCTGACGGTGCCCCCGGCGACTGCAGGCCCTCCCCCAGGGGAAGGGCCAGCCGGCACCTTCCTCGACAAGGGACCTACCTCCGTGCAGCATCTTGCTCCATGCGGCGCGGAGGAGGCCCTAGCACTGGGCTCCCTCCGTGCGGCCCCTAGTGTGTTCTACCCACCTTCAGCGGGGCCATCATCTTAGGGCCTCTAGCTACTGCTGTGACTTGGTTTACCTACGGTCCATGGTTAGCATAATCGTGCTCCTGAGATATCAGTTGTACCCAGTGGCTATTCTCGTTAACGGTGTTGGTGAAGCTCCCGGGAAGTTCGCGGAGAGCCTCAGACCTGAGCGCCACTGATACCCAGCCCGGTGAGGGGAACGGGAAGGGGCCTTCTCTTGGCGTGTACAACAGGTCCATCATGGGAGGCACGTAGGCATCCAAAGCAGCCGCGCCAGCGTCGTCGCCTGGCTCTCCCATGTCGTTGGCCACCAGGCTCGGCGCTAGGTTCCAGCGGCCATAGGGTGACGTCTCGGCGCGGCCCCAAGAAGGGCCGCCCGAGCTTGCCTCGCCCGGAGGAGGCATACCTTGGGTAGGATGAGCGGCGCTGCGGGCCGGGTTGGCGTCGTTGGGTCCCCCAGGCACTCCAAGGAGGGGTGTGTGGGCGTGACGGCGGCGACATGCGACCCCAGCATCGTTTGCAACATAGGCAAGGTGCAGAAGGGTGCCGCACCCAGGCAGGCGGCATCAAGCTGCTCGACGACCCGCTCCAGCAGGGCATCACGGATGCCTTCTGCGAACCTGTGTCGCAGCAATTCCCGCGCCACGATGAGCGTGGCTCGCAAGTTCACCTGCTCCCGGCGAGCATGTGGTGCCTTCACCGCAGCATAACTCGAAGACCATGTGGTGGCGGGCGCACGACGTGGCACGAGGGCGCGACATGGCACGAGGGCGGCATGTGCCACCCGCCACCGATGACATTGGGCGGCGTGCGGGCTGACAGGAGAACGGAGTGGAGATCCTCTTGGGTGTACATCACTGCTTGGGCATGCCGAGCAGCCCAATGCTTGACATGAACACTCGAAGCATCGACCATCAGAACTGCGGGGCGGTGGCGGATCTACTGGAAGAATAGAGGCTCCGACGCACCCCTACCTGGCGCGCTAAATGTCGGATTTCAGGCTCCGTGGACCCTTGAGAGGTTCGAACTCTGGGGTGCGTGGGAAGAACTCAACCTCCCCAGCCTGCATACTCGCTACTCTCACAGTCTAGCTCGATGACCTGGAAGGAAACAAGACACAGCAGTTTACCCAGGTTCGGGCCACCTTGCGTTGTAAAACCCTACTCCTTCTTTGCGGTGGATTGGCCTCGAGGGGCTGAGGATGAACTAGTACAGTGGGATAACGACCTCAGGAGGAGGCATGTTCTTATGCTCGAGTGAGTTGGTGAGAGGGCAAGGATGGAATGGATCTCCCCCTCTCTACGATGGTGGCTAGGTCCTATTTATAGTGCCCTTGGTCCTCTTTGCAAATGAAGGCGGGAAGGGATACCAGAATGGCCAAATTCAAAGGGAGACACCTAGTACATCTTATCCTGACAAAAGTAGTCCTCACCTGGAAAGCTTCTCGTCGTGACGCCGTGGTGGGCTCAGCGATGACCTCTGTCCTACCATCCTAGCGGTCTTGGTCTTATTGCATGAGAATGGAAACCCTCCTTAGCACCAAAGAGGACACTGCTGTCTTGCGCCCGCTGGCTCCCGCCTGGCCTTGATCGTCATGGCTCAGGTCATCTAGACCTCACGAGGTGAGGCTTGCATAGAGATCTCCAGTCCTCAGGAGCCAACCTAAGAAGGTCACTCCTTCTGGAGGTCTTGGTGTCGTCCGCCTCGCGAGGCTTGGCCCCTCGCGAGGGTCTTTAGTTGTTGGTGCTGTAGGTGGGCTGTAACAAGCCGTCGATGGAGCCATGCCGTGGGCCGCAGGCAGGCAAGTCTGGGTACCCCCGTTCCCAGAATGATGACAGTAGGTGATTTCTAATCGGCAGGCAAGTCTGGGCCCTTTGGCTTCGCCTCGAAGCCAAGTTCGAGCGCGCCTTGGGCCCAGGGGCTACTATCGACATTCTAGGAACGGGGGTACCCGGACTTGCCTCCCTGTGGCCCACGGCGTGGCTCCATCGACGACCTGGTATGGCCCACCTTCAGCATCAACAACTCAAGAACCTTGCGAGGGGCCAAGGCTTGCGAGGCGGATAACGCCAAGACCTCAAGAAAGAGCAGCCTCCTCAGGCTGGCTCCTCAGGAGAGGAGATTCCCATGCAAGCCTCATGTCATGAGGTTCAGGTGACGTGAGCCATGACAACCAAGGCCAGGTGGGCGCCAGCGAGTGTAGGACAGTAGTTTCCTGTTTGGTACTAAGGAGGAAAGTGCAAGCGCGCAGTCCTGAGGAATCAACCAAAGGTTCCCATTCCCGTGCAACAAGACCAAGACCACCAGGACGGCAGGACGAAGGTCATCGCCGAGCCCACCACGGCATCATGACCAGAGGCTTTTGCAGGCGAAGACCAATCTTTTCAGGATAACATGTACTAGTTGTCTCCCTTTGAATTTGGTCATTGTGGGATCCTTTCTCGCCTTCATTTGGGGAGAGGACCAAGGCCACTATAAATAGGACCTAGCCAGCACCATAGAGGGGGGAACCCCATCCAATCCATTCCACCCTCACCAGATCACTCGAGCACAAGAACACACCTCCTGAGGCGAACGACGCCAAGACCACCAAAAGGAGTGGCCTCCTTAGGCTGGGTCCTGAGCAGCAGAGATTCCTATGCAAGACTAACCACGCAAGGTTCAGGAGACGCGAGCCATGACGACTGAGGCCAGGCTGGCGCGAGCGAGCGCAGGACAACAGTTTCCTCTTTGATGCTAAGGAGGCAAGCGCAGGCGCGGAGTCCCTAGGAACACTACAAAAAAGACACATACATGACATTCTAGGCCGAACAATTTTTTTCTATCATGCTTATGACACTTCTATGACAATAATTGTGACAAAACCCGGTATCATTATAGATGTGGTGGGCTCCTACTTCTATGAAAAAAAATCATGGCCGAAAATGGGCTTTTCGTCCTTGGCGGGCAGGAGACGCAGCTGCATAACATTCTTTGGGCCGTGCATGATGAAAAAAACATGGTAGAAGCGAGGGCGAGGAAAATAGCATGGAGTTCCCGGTTACGGTGGGTGGTCGGGGCTGAGCGATGCATAGAGATTTGCGCGTTTCTCTCGTACATGTATGCGCATGTGTGCGAGGCGTTGCGCTCTAACTAAACTCGAGCGAGGCGTTGGGCTCTAACTGAACCCGAGCGATTGCAGTAGCTACGTTACTGAACCTTGATCGATCCCTTGTTGTTAACTGAACTAGAGTGATTCCTTTGCTACTGCTGTTAACTGAAGCCGATCGATGCTGCCTATTGATGAACAGTGAGCGTTGTTGGGGGGATGAACAGTTCGCGGTGGGGGGTTGGATGAACAGGACCCCGATCGAGCTGGTTGGGGGTGGATGAACTGGACCCCATGGAGTGCTGGATGAACAGGACCCCGTGGAGGGCTGGTTGAACCGTAGCTGGTGGAGGGTTGGATGAACAATAGCCCGTGGAGGGGTGGTTGAACAGGACCCCGTGGAGAGGGCTGGTTGAATAGTAGCCGCTGGAGGAGTGGTGGAGGCTGGATGAACAGTCATAGGTGGAGGCTGGAGGAGACCGACGGTGGATGAATAGTAGCCCGTGGAGGCTGGAGGAGGTCGACAGTGGAGATGAACAATATCGCGTGGAGTCCCGTTTTGCAGTACTCCACACCCCTCCCAATGAACAGGACCCCCATTTCAACCGTAGCACTCCAACACAACTCCGTTTCATCCGTTTTGCGGTAGGACACACCCCTCCCGATCAACAAGACCCCAATTCGACCGTAGGAGGCCTAAGAGAAGTCTCTTTCCTCCGTTTTGCGGTACGCCAGACCCCTCCCAATGAATTGGTTCCCTATTTGACCGTGGCCGGTCAAACACAAGGACGTTTCCTTCGTTATGTGGTACGCCAGGCCTCGTTTCGATCGGCTGTTCCGTCCAAGCCAATTGGCTCCCGATGAACACGACGACAATGTAGTTTCTCCGTTTCGACCCAGCCATGTACACGAGCCCTGGCCGTACATATGCACGAGTAGGCGTTCGAGACCCCGCCCGTATGTATGTGTGTGGCCGTATTTACTTTCTTGAACCATGGTTGTACGTACGTGTGCATGCTACGTGTGCGCCTCTACTACGACACGTGCGTGCCTATACTACGACACATGCCCTTCCTTACGCTGCCACGGTTCATAGCTGCAGCCTGCAGACAGACCGATTGTATGTATCTACATGTTCGCGACCAGAATGACAACGCTACGTACGCTTCGACTAGGTGCGTCCCGACTGTCAGGCACTTCCTTGCATGCAAAGATGTAGCTGGTGGGTCCCAGCAGTCAAGGAGGAAATATTTTTTTGTGAAATACGGTGGCCCATCCGGTGGGTCCCTACTGTCAGGTGGAGGAATCATTCTTTTGCATGTAATAAGGAGGCACTTCCTTGCTGCGTCCATGGACCCAACTATCAGCCTCTCCATGTATAGTACTCTTCCAATGGAAGTCGTGCGTTGACCACATTGACCATGCCGCGCCGAGAGCACCAAGGCGGTGGACGGTGGCGAGGCCTAGGAAGGGGACGACGCGGAGCCGGGGAAGACACGCAGTGGATGCTGTGACGTCCCGAGACCATTGCGCCAGGTGTCTTCCAGTTATTAGCTGTTGTTGCCTTGTCATTTGCTTGCGTGTTGCATCTTGTGATGTCATCATGTGCATTGCATCATCATGTTTTCAAAACATGTATTCATCCGGGTTCCCCCAGTTCTTTCCGTTGTCCGCTCTGAGCCCAGACACACTTGCACGCGCCCGCGGCACGTCCGAAATATTATTTTATAACTGGCCGGAAAATGTTCTCGGAATGGGTTGAAAGTTGGCATGCGGTGTTTTTATGTTGTAAGTAGGCCGCCTGTCAATTTTCGTCGCATTCGGAGCTCGTTTGATAGCCCAACCATTAAACATATGGCCGCAATATAGTCGGTCTATCGTCGGATGTTTTCGGTCTCCGAAAACAGTCGCTGGGTCTCTCTCTCTCTCTCTTTTCTCTCCTCTCAGCCCAAGGCCTTCTACAGAACCCACAAGTTCCAACCGACCCCTCACGTGCGCGTCCGAAACTTCCCCGGACCCGACCCGGGCAGTCGTCACCGGTGGGTCCGGATCATCCCCAAGCATCTACAAAAAATCTCCATTTTTCTTTTTGGTCTCCCTAGCCTATTTATCTCGAGCATCCGATCAAACTCGGAGGGTCCTTTTAGCCCCTAACCTAACCCACTCACTATTTAAACTAGCAACCCTAGTTTCTAGGGATCTGGTCCAATCCCCACGCCGCCGCCACTCCCTGCCTCGGTCCTCGATCTGGATCGAGAGGAGCACCGAGCCTCGAGCCCCCTGCGCCGTGCGCCTCCCTCACCGGAGCTCCTCTCCAGCACGCCGACAACCCCGACTAGGCCAGTGCCACCGCTCGCCCTACCTTCTTCTCCTTCCTCCCGCAATCTCCCTTTTCCCTCTAGTCTCTAACCTGTCGGACCTCTCTTTTTTCCTCAACAGGAGTTGCCACAGCCGCTGTCGTTCATGGCCTCGCCCGCATCCTGTTGCCTCATTGACCGAGACTGCACTGGCCTCCTTCCCATCGAGATTCACCACCACTGCTCTGCTTGTGCGTTGACCCCGTGCCAAGTCCCTCTGCTTCCCTGCAGGTCGAGTGTCAAGCGCCGCTGCCTCCCCTGCCGACTTGAACCCCGCCGGATCCGGTGGCTCGTAGCACCACTGCCGCCCGAAGCTTCCTCGACCCCTTTGTCGACCAGATCCGCGGCTGCCCTGCGCCGCCTTGCCTTCCTCACCTGCACCTCGCTGGATGGAGCAGCCGCAGCATCCCTGCCGTCGCCACTGCTTTGTCTTTGTCGAGCAGAAAATGAACAGCGAACGCGCCTCCTGCCTGCGT
The DNA here is from genome assembly GCF_018294505.1 of Triticum aestivum. NCBI lineage: Eukaryota > Viridiplantae > Streptophyta > Magnoliopsida > Poales > Poaceae > Triticum > Triticum aestivum. The sequence continues at coordinate 353,700,315 of NC_057800.1, read as the reverse complement.
TGACCGAGGCCACGCTAGGCCCAGATCCCGCCAGCGCCCGCCACGCGCATGGGCCTCTTAGCCTCTCCAAGGCCTAGCGCACCAGCCTCTGCACCGATCGGGCCAAGGCCCATGGTGAGGCCAAACTTCAGCGCCCCTCTTGTTTTTTTACTTGTTGGGCCAGCTAGATTCGGCCCGTTTCGTGTTTTTTTTCGCAGAATGTTTTAGCTAATTTCGAGGGATTTGCAGTTTTCCAGAACAGTCCCTAAGCTTCATGCATATCATAACTCACCAAAAGTGCATCATATGTAAAAATTTCAAACATGAAAAATGCTTAGAATTGCTTCTAGATTCACAGTATCCAACTCTCATGCATGTTTGAGATGTTTAAATTGCTGTTTGCATTAATTTTGCTCATATGCCTTGTTAAAATGCTTTAATTCATAACTAAATAATCATAGCTCCATTTTAAATAATCTTTATATGTAAATGGGGTAGAAAAATGCCTAGTTTAACATGGTGCACTTACTTTGGATGTTTAATAACTTTAAAATTGTGTATAGGGCAGAACAGTAAAAAACCTAAAATATGCACATGAGCAGTTTCCGGACTTGGTGTTTGTTGTTCCGGCCTCATTTACACTTGCCTAGATAGGTAGTTTTCATTTGCTTCACCTTTTGCCATGTTAATCAACATTTAATATTGTTGGGTACATAAACAAGAGAGAACTAAATAAGATATGTGGTGTTCTGTCAATATGCAACTCATTGCATATTGAGCTCCACTTAACTTGTAGTTTTGCTTGTGCACTTTGCCATGCCATGCATCATTAAACCGGACATGCATCATACTTGGTTGTGCATCATGCCATGTTTATATGATGGTTGTTTACTATGTTGCTTGCTTCTTTCCGGGTTGCTTCTTCGTTAGCTTCGGTTTTGTTCCGAAGTTGTGAGGATTCGTTCGACTACGTTGGTTCGTCTTCTTCATGGACTCGTTCTTCTTCCTTGCGGGATCTCAGGCAAGATGACCATACCCTCAAAATCACTTCCATTTTGCTTGCTAGTTGTCCGCTCTATTGCTATGTCGCGCTACCTACCACTTGCTATATCATGCCTCCCATATTGCCATGTCAAGCCTCTAACCCACCTTACCTAGCAAACCATTGTTTGGCTATGTTACCGCTTTTGCTCAGCCCCTCTTATAGTGTTTCTAGTTGCAGGTGAATATGAAGTTTGTTCCATGTTGGAACATGGATATTGTTGGGATATCATTAATATATCTTATTTAATTAATGCATCTATACACTTGGTAAAGGGTGGAAGGCTCGGCCTTATGCCTAGTGTTTTGTTCCACTCTTGCCGCCCTAGTTTCCGTCATACCGGTGTTATGTTCCTTGATTTTGCGTTCCTTACACGGTTGGGTGTTATGGGACCCCCTTGACAGTTTGCTTTGAATAAAACTCCTCCAGCAAGGCCCAACTTTGGTTTTACCATTTGCCTCACCACCACCTAATTTTCCCTTGGGAGTCGCGCTCCCGAGGGTCATCTTTATTTTAACGTTCTTCTCTAAGTGTTGGTCCGAACTAGAGCCCCTTGCAGCGCCACCTCGAGGAAACTTGAGGGCTGGTTTTAGTTGTATGGATTGCTCATCCGGTGTTGTCCTGAGCACGAGATATGTGCAGCTCCTATCGGGATGTCGGCACATCGGGCGGCTTTGCTGGTCTTGTTTTACCATTGTCGAAATGTCTTGTAACTAGGATTCCGAGTCTGATCAGGTCTTCCTGGGAGAAGGAATATCCTTCGTTGACCGTGAGAGCTTGTGATGGGCTAACTTGGGACACCCCTGAAGGGTTTGAACTTTCGAAAGCCGTGCCCGTGGTTATGGGCAGATGGGAATTTCGTAATGTCCGGTTGTAGAGAACTTGTCACTTAACTTAAGTAAAATGCATCAACCGCGTGTGTAGCCGTGATGGTCTCTTTCCGGTGGAGTCCGGGAAGTGAACACGGTTCTTGTGTTATGCTTGAACGTAAGTAGATTCAGGATCACTTCTAGTTCACGACCGTTGCATTGCTTCTCCTCTCGCTCTTATTTGCGTAAGGTAGCCACCATATATGCTTAGTGCTTGCTGCAGCTCCACCTCATTACCCTATCTTACCCATAAGCTTAAATAGTCTTGATCTCGCGGGTGTGAGATTGCTGAGTCCTCGTGACTCACATATACTTCCAAACAGTTGCAGGTGCCGATGATTCCAGTGCAGGTGACGGAACCCAGCTCAAGTGGGAGCTCGATGAAGATCTTGATCGTTGTTTTGTTTCGTTTCTGGTAGATCAGTAGTGGAACCCAGTCGGGACGATCGGGGATCTAGCATTTGGGGTTGTCTTCTTTTATTATGGTTCCGTAGTCGGACCTTGATTGTATTCTGGATGATGTATGTTTAACTTGTATTTGTGTGAAGTGGCGATTGTAAGCCAACTCTTTATCCCTTTCTTATTCATTACATGGGATTGTGTGAAGATTACCCCTCTTGCGACAAACCTACCATACGGCTATGCCTCTAAGTTGTGCCCCGACACGTGGGAGATATAGCCGCATTGTGGGTGTTACAAGTTGGTAATCAGAGCCATCCCCGACTTAGGAGCCCCCTGCTTGATCGAATTGCTGATGTTGTTGAGTCTAGAACAAAATGTTTTGAGTCTTAGGATTATATATATATATATATATATATATATATATCAGAGAGTAGGATTCTTTTTACCCCTCAGTCCCTTCGTCGCTCTGGTGAGGCCTCCTGACGTAGAAGTTTTGACTCTTCTCTCCTCAAATTTCACGAATTTTGTTTAGGATCATGTGGGTATCTTGGAATTGTTCTGATAGTCTTGTGACGAGAACATTGTTCTTGGTGCCTCCTGACATTTAGGGTTGTGGCAGTGTCCCGGGGAATTGAGCTCCGAGGTTTTGTCATCACAATGTTATCGTTGCAGTTCTGGAATACCTGAGTTTCGCCAACATTGAAAATCTCTTTTATGCAGTTGTTGGTGAGATAACCTCGACGCCACCCAGTACTAGAGCGGAAGTTCGAGAGTATTGCCATAACTCGTATAACGGATGCTTTTCGAAGGTTGAGGTACACGATTTCCGAAGGTTTCTTGGTTATGTGTTGAAGGATGGATACAGCTGGATGTAGGGATTGTTAGTTTGGGTGAGATATATTGCTTCCCCTGTATCCCCAACACCTGATTGCATAACCAGAAAGTTTCGGGAGTTTATATGTGGGAAGTCAAGTATATTGTAGGATATCTTTCCAACAGACACATGATACGATATGGGGTCTATCATATGTTTGTTTCCGGCTTATTTTGCAAGCCACTCCTTTGTTTTGTTTTGGTTTGTGGTATTCAACTTGCTTCGAAGTCAAGTGTGGATTCCATACCTTCCTTAAGAGGTCTCCTCATATTTCTATGTGAATACCAATCCTTCATTATAATTGAGATTGTCGTGTCGATCCATTTCAACTGGTGTGTTTCTCTTCAAGTGGATCTGATCATTTCAACATATACAAGATCATCTCTCGATTTTCCAAGCGGAGTTTGTTTCATCCGTCCCAAGTTGTCTTTGTTTTTCCCGCCCTCCCACCCTTTTTCTTCGAGGACTAAGATTTCTTAATCAAGTATCCATCTTATTGATGTCAAGTCTCTTCATTCTTTTTAATCAATGTTCTTATCTAGTGATTCCCATAAAGATGCTCTTCAAGTTCATCATTCTTTGTTCTCTTTTCTTCTCAAGTGGATTCAATTCAAGCTTTATCGATCATATCCATTCCTTGTTTCTAATGTTTTATCATGCCGGTGCACTTCTTAACCATCCACCTCTTGCTATTCATGTTTATCCGAACTGCCAAAGATATCTCAGAAGACTTGTGCTCCATTATCAATCTGCTCAAGCTAATTCGGGGTTCTTATCTCATTCTAGCCATTTAAATCAACCGGTGCAATCTTCTTTTTAAATCGTTCAACGGTGTATCTTTTGAGTGGGCCCTAACCCACAAGTCTTTTCCCAGGATCTTACCTGACTCTTCTAATTTTCTCGGAGTTATTCGCAAATTCATTTCAAAGTTTAACGTAAGAATGATTTGTCATCAGTCAAATGTCTTTCTATAAGATCTTTCAAATTCTTTTCATCGTTGGTTCAACCTTTCTAATTTTCATTCCGGAGTGCCTCAACAATTCATGGCGGTGTATATCATCATCATTCTCAACATTTGAAGACTGAAGAAGAGTTTCTCTAAAATCTTGGTCCGTTCTCTCAAAGATGCGTGGTTCTAGCTTGATGCCATCCTCTCATAATTGTTTTTCGGTTGTGAGAATGCTTTTCACCCATACAGAGCAATTCAGGAGTCTTTTCAGTTTGATTCTCCAAAGCCCACCATCTCAGAATTATTCATTCTCAGCTTTCAGCTCTCATTCTCTAAATCTTACTGGTGCATTGCTCAAATATCCTCTAATCAGTTCTTGATCTCTTTGTTCTCTTGTATCAAATTCTCTCAAGCATCATCGTTCATTTGCTAATTCTTCCCGGTGTTTCGCTATCTTTCCTTTGATCATTTTCAATTCTTACGGCGGGTCATTCACGATTTCTCTTCCTTCGTTACATACCAATTCATTCGTTGTTTCCAAGTTCTACCGGTGATTCATTGAAGATCTTCTTAAGTTTGCGCTATATCTCTCTTAATCCTTTCTATGAGAATAAGTAGTATGCAATCCGTTGCTTGTCCTCAATTTAAATTGGTGAAGGATACGCATAACATAATTCTTATTCTTGCTTCATCCTAATGATGGATTCATTCTTCTGGAGTTTGTTCACGATGAGTAAATTCTCGATTCAAGTGCTTCATACTTTTCCCGGAGTTCCAAGATCTCTCAACTATATCACTATGAATATTCATCTAAATCTTTGCAAGGATTCTCCTTGCCTTTTCAACTTCTCTTGCTTTCATCATCCTTTTATTACCGGAGTTCTTCATGGAGGCTCTACATGGTGCTTCAGCAAAGATTCTTTTCATTCTTCATTTGTTCTTCAAGATTTCTCTCGAAGCTAAGGTCCGCCAAGATATACTCAAAGATGAACATGGTGTTCAACACATGTCTTGTTTTGAGGAGTTCAAGCATTCTTCATCTTGCATTACAAAGTGCAATTCTTTCATATCTCATCTTTTGAGGTGCTGGTATGTCATTGTTGATAATTTCCCTTCGTGTTTCATGATTCGCAAGTTTCCAAGAGTGACATATCTTAAATCCATCAATTTCAGTTCATTCAGGACATGTTTTCAGCCCATCACTCTCTTCCTTGGAGTTATCTTGGGTTATATTTCACCTAAAGCTCTTCATTTATCTGCCCGGTGAAATAAGTGTCTCGTCTCCTTGTTCATATCAATTCAATCTATTGTTTTTTGTTGGTGGCAGAATTTCGCCTCAAGATTTCAAGATGTTTTACATAAGCCCACAACAAGCTTACTCTTTTTGTTGTTGGTTTTTCAACAACTCTGTTCGACCCTTCTCCTAAAGATGCTTTTTCAAGCTCATTTGTGGCAGAAGTTGTCATTTTCTTCTCAATTCTTTCCTTTCCAATGATCCAACTTCTATTCTTTCGTTCCGGAGGCATTGTGATGTTGCTTTATTCACCCATCATCCCATTTTTTCAAAGATCATGTTCTTTCCTTTTGCTTATCCATTCAACCGGAGTGTCGTGCCCCCTTTTCAAGTTCTTCCCAGTCTGTCAAGTTTTTGCCTCCCTTCTCAACCGGAGTGTTGTCTGAAAACTTTCTTACCCATGATGCCATTCTTTCAATAGTTCCGGAGGTAGTGTGTTGTTGATTTCATCAAGCATCCTCTAATCTTGTCAAGTTCATGTTCAATTCCTTCCATTTACAGTCGGAGTCACTACAAAAAAAAGACACATCCGTGACATTTTGGGCCGAACGAAATTTTTTTCTGTCATACATCTGACACTTCTATGACGATAATTGTGACAAAACCCGGTATCATCATAGATGTGGTGGGCTCCTACTTCTATGACAAAAAATCATGAAAGAAAATGGGCTTTTTGTCCTGGGCGGGCCGAAGACGCAGCTGCATGACATTCTTTGGGCCGTCCATGACGGGAAAAACCATGGTAGAAGCGAGGGCGGGGAAAATTCCGGGGAGTTCCCAGTTATGGTGGGAGGTCGGGGGCTGAGCGATGCGCGTTTCTCTCATACATGTATGTGCGTGTGTGCGAGGCGTTGGCTCTAACTGAACCCGAGCGATTGCACTGTAGGCTACCCGTTACTGAACCCGAGCGATCGATCGATGGCTGTTAACTGAACCCGATCGAGCAATTCCTTCGCTACTGCTACTAACTGAAGCCGATCGATGCTGCCTCTGGATGAACAGTGAGTGTTGCGGGGGGGAGGGGGGTGGATGAACAGTTCCCGGTGGGGGTGGATGAACAGGACCCCGTGGTGCTGCCTCTAGATGAATAGGACCCCGATCGATCGAGCCGGTTGGGACTGGATGAACTGGACCCCGTGGAGGGCTGGATGAACAGGACCACCCCGTGGAGGGCAGGATGAACAGTAGACGGTGGAGGGCAGGATGAACAGTAGCCCGTGGAGGGGTGGTTGAACAGGAGCCCGTGAAGAGGGCTGGTTGAACAGTAGCCGGTGGAGTAGCGCGCGGTGGAGGCTGGATGAACAGGAGCCCGTGGATGAACAGTCACAGGTGGAGGCTGGAGGAGGTCGACGGTGGATGAATAGTAACTCGTGGAGGCTGGAGGGGGTCGACGGTGGAGATGAACAGTATCCCGTGGAGTCCCGTTTTGCGGTACGCCACACCCCTCCCGATGAACAGGACCTCCATTTCGACCGTAGCGCTCCAACACAAGTCCGTTTCGTCCGTTTTGCGGTAAGCCACACCCCTCCCGATGAACAGGACCCCTGTTTCGACTGTAGGAGGTCCGTTTGCTCCGTTTTGCGGTACGCCAGACGCCTCCCAATCAATAGGACCCTGTTCCGAACATAGGAGGTCCGTTTCCTCCGTTGTGCGGTACGCCAGGCCTCGTTTCCATCGCCCGTTCCGTCCAAGCCCTCCCGATGAACACGACCACGCATTCTTTTCCGACCCAGCCGGTTGGCTCCCATGCGTTCCGTTGCCTCCCCATGAACACGACGCATTCCGTTGCCTCCCCATGAACACAATGCATTCCGTTACCTCCCCATCAACATGATGACGATGTTGTTTCTCCATTCCGACCCAGCCATGTACACGAGCCCTGGCCGTACGTATACGTGAGTAGGCGTTCGAGACCCCGCCCGTATGTACACATACGTGGCCGTATTTTCTTTCTTGCACCCTGGCCGCTGTATGTACTTGTACATGCTACGTGCGCGCCTCTACTACGACACGTGCGCGCCTCTACTACGACACGTGTGCGCCTCTACATCGACCAGTATGTACGTACACGTTCGCAACCAGAATGACAACGCTACGTACGCTTCGACCAGGTGGGTCCTCACTGTCATGCACTTCCTTGCCTGCAAAGATGTAGCTGGTGGGTCCCAGCAGTCAGGGGGCGAATCGTTTTTTTTTTGCCCGGACGCACTTCCTTGCGTGCAAAGATGTAGCTGATGGGTCCCGGCAGTCAGGGGGAAACTTTTTTTCGCGAAATACAGTGGACCGTCCGGTGGGTCCCAGCTATCAGGTGGAGGAATCATTATTTTCTGCGTAATAAGGAGGCATTTCCTTGCTGCACCGTGGACCCAGCTGTCAGCCTCTCCACGTACAGTCCACGTCCGATGGAAGTCGTTCCTTGACCACGTTAACCATGCCGCGTCGAGAGCACCAGGGCGGTGGACGACGGTGAGGCCTAGGAAGGGGACGACACGGAGGCAGGGAAGACTCGGCAGTTGTTTCCCACGTGGAGGGGAGTACGACTGTACGAGGGTTTACTGGTTCATCTGCCATCGCCGGAGAATAACAGCAGGTGTGGGTGAGTAGAGGGATGGCTAGGCCAGCGATGGGAGTATGGTCGGGCGGTGAGGCCTACACGGCAGCACAGCCGGCCGCGAGGAGGAGGGAGCAGGCAGTCCCGCCGGCGCTTGTTTGAGCGGCCGGAGCAGGAAGAGCAGAGATTGAAGAAGCACGACGGCCGTTGGATGGACATCCAACAGTCAGTGCTTGTGCGTCAACCTTTTTTTAGGAAAGCCTCAAATATGTGGAAAACAACATACAACCCATCTGCCATTATTTCTAATAATTTACAGCCTATTTGCTAATTCTTAAGGTTTTTTTGGAGCCCATATTCTTTTTGTTAGCATTACAGCCCATATTGTGGCAACGGTTAAAAAATTATACGAAATTTTGCATATTTCGGTGCGGTCCGAACTGTTTTTAGTCCCGGAATTTCGACTCACATTCAAACTGATTTTAAAAATAAATGTAAATCAATATAAAATCCAACAAATTCTCCATGCATAAAAATTAATGTAATTTAAAATCTTGAAATGAAAAAAAGATATTTGAAACTAATTACCGGTTTGATGTGTTTTAAAAATGTACAACCCATTTCTCATTACTGATGGGCCATTTTCTCGGCCATCCGAATGAAAGCTCTCCTCGTCTTGAAAGATTTGCAGCCCAACAGGCCTGACAAAGCGACTTACTTGGCAAATCACAAAAAAACTGGGCTGTGGCCGTGGACCCAGCTGTCAGCCTCTCCACATACAGTACTCTTCCGATGGAAGTCGTTCCTTGACCACGTTGACCACGCCGCGCGGAGAGCACCACGGCGGTGGATGACGGCGAGGCCTGGGAAGGGGACGACGCGACAGTGGAAGCCCGCGCGGAGAGGACTACGAGGGTTGACTGTTTCAGCTGCGGTGTGAGGCTGCCGTCGCTGCAGGGCCTGGCCACCGGTGGGAATAGTAGGGGAGGTGAGGCCTCTGCGGCAGCACAGCCGGCCACGGGAGGCAGGAGCATGCGACACAACGGGCGCTGCTTTGGGCGGCTGGAGCAAGAAGACCAGAGGTTGAAGAAGCACTATGGCCGTTGGATGGACATTGTACGGTCACTGGAGCTAGAATTGTTCATATTGACTAAGTTGACAAAGCCCTTCATCCCCGTCAACTTAGTAGGCCCACAAGTCAGCCTCCCAGCAAGGTGGGTCCCAGCTAGCCGAGGGAGTATTCATTTTTTGTGCGTAATAAGGAGGCACTTCCGGTGGGTCTGAACTGACAGCGGGGGGACGTTTTTTCAGAAATACGGTGGCCCGTCCGATGGGTCCCAGCAGTCAGGGGGGAAACAATTTTTTTCGCAAAATACTAGTGGCCCATCTGGTGGGTGCCTGCTGTCAGGTGGAGGAATCATTATTTTCCGTGTAATAAGGAGGCACCTCCTTGCTGCCACCGTGGACCCAGGTGTCAGCCTCTCCACGTATAGTCCATGTCCGATGGAAGTCGTTCCTTCCATGTTGACCACGCCGCGCCGTGAGCACGAGGGCGGTGGATGACGGCGAGGCCTAGGAAGGGGACGACGCGGAGCCGGTGAAGACACGGTAGTGGATGCCCACGTGGAGAGGAGTATGAAGGTTCACTCGTTCAGCTACGGTGTGAGGCTGCCGTCGCTGCAGGGCCTGGCCAGAGGTGGGAATAGTAGGGGGCGGTGAGGCCTCCACGGCAGCACAGCCGACCACGGGAGGCAGGAGCAGGCGGCATGACCGGTGCTGCTTTGGGCGGCTGGAGCAAGAAGACCAGAGGTTGAAGAAGCACTACGGCTGTTGGATGGACATCGTACGGTCACTGTAGCTAGAGTCGTTTATATTGACTAAGTTGACAAAGCCCTTGGTACGTCAACTTAGTAGGCCCACAGGTCAGCTTCCAAAATGGTGCACCCCAGATGTCAGGGGGGAGGAATCATTTTTTGGGCGGGTGAAGCTAGAATATCCGAGATTGAAGAAGAAGCACGGCATTGTTGGATGGATGTCCAACGGCAACTGCTGCTAGAACCGTGTGTTGACTATAAGTTGACAAAGCCTTGCATACGCGTCAACTCTGTTTTTTTAGGGGACTCGTCAACTTAGTAAGGCCAGAAGTGTGTGGCAGAGAACTTATAGCCCATTTGAGATTTGTAAGAATGTGTAGCCCATTTTTGAATTCTAATGGAATTTACTACAGCCCATTTACAGTTTGTTAAAAGTACATCCCATTTCAACCAACCGTTCAAAACAGAATTCAATAAAATTTCCCACATTTTGATGGGATCCAAAATATTTTTATCCCGAAATTTCTAGTCAGGTTAAATACAATTTCAATATAAATTTATATTACATAAAAATCCAACGAAACATTGCGCTTGGAACAATTAATGAAATTAAAATTTTCAGTATCCAAAAATAATATTATATAAAGTAATCATGTGATTGGTGCATTTTTTATAGTTACTGCCCAATTTTTATAATTACGTCCCATTTATTATTTCTTAAATCCCATTTCTTGTTAAGCCTAGTGCATCCCTCCTAGGAAAGATTTGCAGCCCAGCGGGGCGGAGAATAACAACTTGACCTTGCCTGGGTATTCCTAAAAAAAGGTATAGCTGGGCTAGCAATTTTCTGCTTGAAAAAAATTAATATCTGGGCTGGATATCTGGCCTGGGCTAGACGGGCCACAGCCCGCCCAGTTAATACCTGCAGCGATGTTTTCGTTGTTGTTCAGAGGAGAAAAATTAATATCTGGGCTAAACATCGAAAAACTCTGCAGTGCTCACGCCTCAAAAACACAAATACTGATTGAGCTGCTTGGTCCCAGCTGTCGGCCGCTTCCTGTGCAATTCTCTCGTTTATTGACTAGTACTACATAGGTTGACAATGGTGTGGGACCGTGATGTCAGGAAACAAGGGGGAAGCAAAATAAATAACTCCAGTGAGCGCTTCCACCTCTGCCTCGTTGTCTCCCGTGGAAACCCCTTTCCTCCCTTTTTTTTGCTCGGGCAAGGACCAATGCATGCAGCACGCCCATGCGGTTATTAGGCAAGAAATAAAAGCGCTTTGCATGCTATGAATTATGATGGCCTGCATGGGTAGCTAATAAGGCATCCTCTTAACTGCTGTGATTAAATGTTGTGTTTAGAAGAGAGAAATATTCTTCTTTTCCACCAATCTGCTTGCACCAAGGTCATGATGCACCTTCTAATACGACTTATTCACCTAGACGGAGGGACTATAGTTTTATACATATATATATAATAAGGAGGCACTTGCGTACGTGAGGCTATGGACCTGGTGGGTCCCCATTGTGATCCTCTCCAAGTAAAGTCATCTCCTCGCTCGGGCGCGCTTTCCGCCCAAAACAGTCAGGGCCGCCCGCCCCGCTTCCTGGTGCCGGCGATTGCTCCGCCTTCAAACGACACAAGTGTCGTCCGTCCGTCCATCTTCCGCCCACATTAATGATACGCGGTAGCCGAGGCGGCTACTCCAGCGCCACAAGTCCGTCCCTCCGCCTGCCCACCATTGCTATATAAACTATTGCGCCGGCCATAGCCGCAGTCATCCGCATCCATTCCCTTTCTCCTGTCCACACCACTACTACCCACCATGGCTTCCTCGCGCTCCAGCGCTCTTCGGGACGGGCGGACGACGGACCACAAGGAGATGGCAGCCATTGCTGTAACGCCCCGGACACACCCGCGGATGGTCGTTACTCCTGGTGGGATCTAGACTGGTCCCACAGATCAATACTAGTCTTTTCTGCGCACTTTGTCCTCACTCGTGCGCACCCGAGAGCAACTTCCCGGTCGGTCACCCATCCTGAAATTACTCCAAGCTAAGCACGCTTAACTTTGGAGTTCTGTCCGAATGGGCTTCCGGAAAAGAAGGAATTCCTTATTGATATGAGTAGTCTATCATCCCTCTTAAGCCAGGCTATCACATACACCCCCACTCAGAGGATCTGACGTCCTCGTCGGGCCACAGGACGTTCCCTCTTGGCACATACGTCTGTGCATCCAGTTTGGTACATGTGCCATGCCGGGTGCCACGACGGGTCACAAACGTCATGAACAACATGACCGTGCACCTGTCTGCAAACATCCGTGTAACCGCGAGGGTTGGCTCTGATACCAACTTGCAATGCCCCGGACACACCCGCCGGTGGTCGTTACTCCTGGCGGGATCTAGACTGGCCCCACAGATCAATACTAGTCTTTTCTGCGCACTTTGTCCTCACTCGTGCACACGCGGGAGCAACTTCCCGGTCGGTCACCCATCCTGAAATTACTCCAAGCTGAGCACACTTAACTTTGGAGTTCTGTCCGAATGGGCTTCCGGAAAATAAGGAATTCCTTATTGATATGAGTAGTCTATCATCCCTCTTAATCCAGGCTATCACAATTGTTGCCGACCGGCTGTCCGGCAGGCAGACGGAGGACGACGACGTCCCAATGGAGAATGTGGTAGTCGACGATCCAGCGCCAAGCCCTCCTCTATGCCATCCTCGCCGGTGCATTGCACCATGACCATCGGCAAGGCCCATGACCAATATATGGACAGTGTGAGGCAGATGCGTCAGGAGCAGTTCCGGGAGGCGCAGGCTGACGCCGCCTACAACCAACATCTCCTCCAGGAGCACCTGCAGGCGGAGGAGCAGATCAATGCGGAGCGGGCGGAGCAGGAGGCGCTGCTCAACTCGTACCGCTCTGCCCGCAAGGGCCGCCTCGAGCGCTGGCGGGACCGCATGCAGGTGGCGGAGGCTGCGGCTGCCTACAAAGAGGCTAGCAAAGAGGGCGATGAAGCGGGCGAGGCGTTGTTTGGCGAGACCGAGGACGAGGCAGAGGACAATGCCGGCTCCAACGAGTCCCCGCTCTGCTGGTGTCGACGAGGCCCTCCTCCGCCAAGGCCTCGCGGTGCCAACAACGAGGTAGAGGACACTGCCGGCTCCGCCGAGGCCCCGCCCCGCCAACAACGACGCAGAGGACATCATCGGCTCAGCCGAGGCCCCACCTTGTCGGCAACGCGGGGGAGGATTTCCACCGCTCCGCCGAGGCGCCGCCCGCCGGCAACGAGACAGAGGACATCGGCGGCTCCACCGAGGCCCCGCCCCGCTGCCAACGAGGCCTCGCCACACAGAAAACGAGGAAGAGTAGAACACGGTAGGTCGCCGCCGCTCGGGTCCAAGTAAGGCCACCGCTGCTACCCTCCTGTTGAAGCCAAGCTAGGCGGGTTGACCATTGACGGCCAGTTAGCTTCTTGGCGGTGACGTGGAGTCAGGGAGTTCTGCTGGAGAATAACGCTGCTTCTACTTAACTGCTAGTGCAGTTGGCTGGCTGACACGTGGGCCCAACAGGCCACATGTCAGTTATGCAACTTCACCTGCAGTTAAGTCACTGAAGCTTATGTTTGGCTCAGCGGGACACGGGTGGGTAGCTTCAGTTAATTAATTATACCTCCAGCGCACCCCTTTTTAGTTGAAGAATGTATGAAATGTAATGAAATCTAGCATGTTTATATGAAATCCGACCATGTATGAATGAATTTATTACGATTAGTTCGAATTCCTGTATCACTGGCATTGGATGAACATGCAAAACAATATGTACTAGCATTATTCCCAGGGTGATCACCTCGTTTGCAGCAGTTTCACATGTACTCCCTCCGGTCCTTTCTAGTCTGCATACAAGTTTTGTCTACAGTCAAAGTATCTCTACTTTGACCAATCTTATACAAACAATTATGCACTTTCACAATGTGCGAAGTAAAAAGGAACAGAAGGAGTACATAGAGTTTGAGCAGGTTTTTAGCATTTCTGTACATTGCAATCAAACACACAGGCCTGGCAATTCATAGAGAACATTAAAAACAATCGATGATTATGCATCTCAGCGACTCACATGTCAGAGGCAATATTTACTTCACAACTAAAGAATAAAGAAAAAATTGATCGACGCTGCTGACAGCAAGGGCGTCCCATTCGAAAATATCAAACGCATGTCTAACTAAAATCAATGAGCAAAATTTGACAAGGTTGTCCCATTCCAAAATATCAAATGCCTATGATTGTGGAATGGGCAGGGTTTGCCATCAGTTCGGACATTGACATAGCACCTCGTGCTAAATAAACCGACTATTCTTTTTGTGCAGTTCCACCAAAATCAACCAAATTCATGTGTAGCTTGTATGATTTCGCCCTTATATGTTGCAACGCCTTGAACTTATTGGCGCCTCCTTTCTTGTGGTGCAACTGAATGATTCGATGTATTCATGAACATTTTATGCAATTCCAATTGAAATCAAGCTGAGCACCCCTATTTGCACAAATACAAAAAAGTGATTAGTATAGAGCAAACTATACTATGAATTGACAGTTTCAACAGGCACATACATGGTCCATGTAGGGAACACTTTTAGAAAAATGGAACTCACCAGAAAGAATCCTAGAACAACATTGTACTCGCCCATCGCAGCAAAAAATGGAGATTTTGTCAGTCCTTATGAGCTGAAGTTAGTTTGGTCTTGTGGGGAGTAATGTAACCATCCTTCAACTGCTCCTTCTGATGATAAGATAGACATGGCTTCTTCATCCTGGCATAATCGGAACTAGTCACTTCACGTACTCCATATTCTTCTTCAGAGGAAGATGATCCTGTTGTGCAAAGACAAGAGGACTACTAAATGCTAGCATCACTGTTTGCTCGAAAAAAGGAAAGGAAATATTTAAAACATCACAGATGAAGCACTTCTCAAGGACAATACCACTTTTTCATGACAATATCTGAACAGTAGCACAACACCAATAGAGATGACAAAGATCAATCATATGGATGAAATCAGTGGGCGAGTACCAACCTTTGTCAGGAGGCTTATTGTGTAGAGCATACAGATGAAGCAATTCTCCGGAACCATCTGTTGCAATCTACGGTGGTGGCCATGCTTACTATATACTCCTCGATTAGTTTAATGTTTCCAACATCTTCTTGTGCAGTTCCACTAAAATATATGGTATCTTCAAAGAAGATCCCTGTTTGCACAAGTAGAGATAATTACATATTACATTAAGAGTGGCATCAAATCAGTGGCAAAACAATTGCTCGTTCCAGCCATAGCAATAAATTAAGATGCAAAACTATATCATTACTTGTGTCATCACAGTTCCAGTGCTTCATTACAGCACCGGGAGTTGATTTTTGTTTTTCTTCCCCTTGTTCTTCCCCTTCATCACTTGGTTCAATAACAAACAAGCTTCGCCTTCAATGTAAGATTTGGCATGTCAATTAGGGAGCACAAGTATAGTACTAAACTTAATTTTCTGATGAAAGTGGCAAAATACAGGCCAACAGTTGTGAAATATCCTTATCTTACCTCAATGGGATATTACGGTGCACATACAGATTGGAAGTCTTGTCTCCATTTGTGCAGTTCACTAAAATCAAGCAACATTATCGTACAAGTAGCACAACATATGAATGCACACTGCAGAATCATGTGAAAGAAGGCTAGTACTGACCTCTCATGATGCGGAATTCAAACAACTCACAAGAAGAAGATCTGAACCAAATTCGCCTTAACGGATAGGAAGTAAGATCTCCTCTTGTGCAGTTCCACTAAGATCAAGCAATCAAGCAACATTGTCGGTGTGACATTTTGGTTGAACTGCACAAAACACTCTTAAAACAAAAGTGTTTTGTGCAGTGCAACAAAAGGTCACAATGGCAACGAGGTGAAGCAGATAACCCTGTTTACACAGAGGTGCAAAGGAAACAATTAGTGGTCAATAACGGTGGATGACACAGAAGCCAACAAAAAGAAGCATCTACCTTATCTAAATGGGAAAGAAAGCAAGACAGTAGCATTTCTCAAACGGTGGCATTGATTAATATTAACATAGAGATTATATTAACAATAAAATTCGTTAAACATGTAATTTGCTTTTAACTGTGGCATTGCATCAATTTTCCAGCGGCATTATTAGAGGGTGTTTGTTTACAGGGACATTTTGGTGTAGGGACTAAAAAAACTCCGTGTCAGTCCCATCTAAACCAAAGAGGAGGGACTTTTAGGGACTAAAAGTGGGCATTTGGGACTAAAGAAAGAAGACCCCGAGGGAGTCTTTTTGGGACTTTTTCCAACAGTTGCCCCTGCCACGCATCGCACCTTGTCTCTATTAGTTCATTACTAGGGGTAACATGGTCTTTTAGCATGTCATTTAATAACCTCTAGTCCATGTTTAGTCCCTGGAACCCAGCAGGTAGGGACTAGGGAGTTTTTAACCAAACAGGGCCTTAGATTAACAACAGCTAATGAGTTGCACGGGACAGTGGACGCACCAGCACCATGTGCATCTACCGATGTACTGTGGTCATGCACAGTCTGTTGCAACAAAGAACAAGCAACCAAGGAGCATATTTGTGTTGGTCCCAGTTTTGTTATCTTTAGACGCCTTTCCCTATGTGAGCGCAGCAAATCTAGTCCTGCTCAAACTCTACAGCCTTGTCCCTTCCTTTCCTTTTTGAACTAGTACTTTCGCCCCTTCCTTTCAGCTTTGAACCACGTCCTAGATTTATGCGATACAACTTTCCCCACTACTTTCCCCCATTCCTTTCCTCTTTGAACCACGTCCTAGATTAATGCTATACAACTTTCCCCCTTCATTTCCTCTTTGAACCACGTCCTAGATTCATGCTATATACAACTTTTCCCACTACTTTCCCCCACTCCTTTCCTCTTTGAACCACGTCCTAGATTCATGGTATACATGCAGCTAGAGCAATGCATGTGGAGTAAGTAAATTATACCTTAAGGTTCTTGGGGCGTGGTTCGGTGGGCGACGGGACGACGGCGAAGAAGAAGGGGTCGGAGGCCCTCCCGCGCCGCCGCTGGGTGGAAAGTGAACAGCTGCACCGGTAGTCCCTCGCCGACGGCGACAGCGTTAAGCCTCCTTCCCTTCCCGGCGGACGGATCCTGCCGGCTCTTTGAGCAGCAGTGAGGGGAGAGAGAGGCCAACGAAGTCTTGTTTAGATCTGGAGAGGGCGAGAGAGTGTGAAGAGAGCAACTACAAGCGCTGAGGCTCCAGCGGGAGAGGGCGAGAGAGTGAGCGAACAGGCTAACCAGCTACACAACCCTCCCGTTATGTTCAACGAGAGGGAAATAACCTTTTATACATTCCTGCATTCGTGTGACAAGCATGCCGTGTTTTTCTTGTGTGTGTGGATGTCATTGGGATTTCAATCATAATCGTGTCATGTGGCTTTGGTGGTAAGACTATCCACAGTGGTGCAGAAATAATGCAGCCTTAGTCACCTTACCTCTCTCCACGTAGTACGTTGGGTCCCACCAAGTCAGAGGGTGAAACAAACAAATTAATAAGAAAAATTAAAAGCGCCAGCGGTGTATCTTACCTCACACATCTCGCTACTGCTCGGGAACACTGTCCAATTGATCCCTCTGTTCGCTCACGTACTATTTTAAGTGAATCCTTATTATAACATGCACACAAATTTTGGGCACTTGTATTCGACTTAAGTCAGTGTGCCACCGTATCTCGTATACTTACTACTCCCTCCATCTAGGTGTAATAAGTCACGTTAGAAGGTGCAACGGGACCAAGGTGCGTGCGTGTGTGTGTGTGTGTGTGTGTTAGAGAGAGCGACAGATCGACCTACTCCTACAGAGAGATGTTGTGTAGTGTACGATTTTAGCCGCGAGAGTCGGTGCATCCTCTCGTTTCCGGGCGTGTCCGGTAGGGACATGCGGACAGCTGCCACGCCCGCTCCTGACCAGCCTGGCCCACCCAAAGCCCCTCCATCGCCCGCGCGCGCTTCCCGCCCGAAACGGTCAGCGCCGCTCCAAAGAATCGGTGCCGCATTCATGCCCGGGCAGAGCGGACGCGACCTCTCACTGGCGCAAGAGTGATGGTTGCTTCGTCCGTCCAACTTACTGCTGGGTCTATGTGATTTGACGGCTCATTGGTCTTTATTACTGAGGTGGTAGGACTGCTGGATGTCCCACGCTTTCGGCGAAAGGAGGTATACTACTACTACTAGATTACAATTTTCTCCATTCTTACAGCGGAGGCGTGCAAGAGCAGTGAAAACACGCAGGCTCAGTGATTACATGGCCCACCTCACACTATCACCGTGCGACACCTAACTCTTTACATAGTACTCCCTCCGTTCCTAAATATTACTAGATGAGTCCCCGCGCGTTGGCGCGGAACAACGGTATATCTCTCTGCGCAAAATTATCGATTTCATAGAACAAAAAAACTCTATAACCGCATGACAAATGTGGTAGCCAAACTAAATAAACTCCCATCATCATTTAGATCATCCCACGTAAGGAAAAAAGATCAGCCAACTCCTACTGCATAATGGGATTATATTTTTCTTTTTGACATGTTAATGGGACTTAAAAGCTCACTTACATGCATGCTACCGGTGCATGCTTGCATGCAGACATGTTGATGTGATTTAAAACCCACTCACATGCATGTGGCACGGTATTTCTGCATGCTTGCATGTGGCTTAGTGCGGAGCCTCTCAACGTCAAGATCAGACGGCTATTATGGACTGATTTACTTCATCTAACGGCTACATCAATTTTGATGACGTGGCTCAAGGAGAGGATAGAGAATTCCTAGTAGTGGGGGCTAGCTATTACTAGTAGATATAAGTCTTTGTAGAGATTCCACTACATACGGAACAAAATGAATGAATCTACACTTAAAATGCATCTATATACATCCGCATGTGGTTCATGGTGAAATCTCTACAAAGACTTATATTTAGGAACGGAGGAAGTACTAGTATAGTACGTACTGTAATTTATCAGCGAGATAAATTTGTACAATGCTATGAAGCTTCCAGCTTCTGTTACATGTATCTTGCGTCCAAGGTTGCCCGTTGCAACATTTCATCAAATACAAAGGAGACTAACATGCATGCTATTGCATCTCAATGATTGACAGATCATAGCAAATATGTACTCCCTCCGTTCCAAAATAAGTTTCTCAACTTTGTGCAAACTTTAGTACAAAGTTGTACTACTACTAAAGTTGACACTTATTTTGGAACAGAGGCAGCTAAAGAAAAAAACGATCCATGCAGTCCCTAGCCCTTGAACCGTGAACCCTGACCAGGCTTCAATTTGCTGGCAACGTTCGAGCTTCCTAATAAATGAAGTTTGCAACCTTTTGACCATCGGATCATTTTGTGCAGTTTCACCAAAATCGAGATGAGCATCCCTGTGGCAAAGAAATTGAACAAGCGTGATTAGAATAAGATTACTGGGACTAGTTGATGAGACATAAACTCATCACAAATACAGTACGTAGAAGCCAGTAGAGGTATGTGCGGGGCAAAGAAGTAGAGAAATATCCACAGGGAGTGATGTGGGCAGCTGGAGCAGTGGTGCAAGCCGGCTGTAAAGGGAGTTGTACCTGAGGGACGTAGCTCAACCTTGAGGAGGGCGGCGGGAGGCGGCAACTGCCCACGTCGCGGCAGTGAGCAAGGGACGAAGGCAACCTCACCGGCTTTGTGAGAGAGAACGGCGGGGACCCCTGATCGGGACGTGCCGATAGTGGGTTTTCGCCGTCGGCGACGGCCACCGCATCTACACTAAGCATCCACCCCTTCCCCAAGCGGACGTGATCCACCGGGATGTTAGAGATGTGGCCACAGTCGTTTTGTGCGAGAGAGTGTGAAGAGAGCAACCCCAGCAAGCAACCGTGTAGGCTGGCCCGTCCTAACTATGTATATAGTGGAGCGGTTTCCTTTTCTATCCATATGAACCTATCATATTGCGTACGTGCCACTGAAGAAAAAAACTTTATTTATAAATGACGCGGCACCTACTACTCGTTCTCCTATAACCTTGCGCTTGGCATCTCCAAAATATTGACCTTGCGATTGGCTCTTCGCCTCTTCGGGAAGTCGAGCAATAATGGTAGTGCAGTATATCGTTCTGGCTATATGAGACCGAATGAATTGCTGCACGTCCACCACGTGGGCGAGGGTCGAGGGGCGAGGGAGAGTGCTACATACGGAGCAAAATGAGTGAATCTACACTCTAAAATACGTCTATATACATCAGTGTTTGGAGTATGTACTAGTAGTTCATATTGAAATCTACTAAAGGACATATATATTCCAAACAATATGATATAATCTCTATAACCAAGGTAGTAGGGACGAGGAGTAAACGGAGGGAGTAGTAAATTTTTCTCCTCGTCCTGCGAGCCACCGCGCGCATGGGCGAGGGAGCGGGCGTAAGGCGTAGTAAGCAAGCTTCACCTCATCCTGCGAGCCACCGCGCCCGTGGGCGGGGGAGACGGCGTACTAAGCAAGCTTCTCCTCGTTCTGCGAGTTGACGGGACACATCAAAAGTACTCCAGTGTATAGAGCCTTGCCTCTAAGGTAGGCCCCACATGGTTTGCCTCTTTTTTTAACATAACACGTCAAGTCGCAATTTGTTTGTTCACCCGTGGTAGACGATCCTCCCTCCACCAAGTGGACAACCAGTACACGTGCCAAATTACCACGTGGGCTGCCTTTTTCGTACAGAAATGAGCTCCACCGTGTACCCGCGCGGGTGTGGTTGGGAAAGAGACGGGAGTACGTGCGCCGTGCATGCACCTCTTCTCTTCGTGCACGTCCCCCACCTACGTGGGTGTGTGTGAGAGATACAAACCGCGTTCGTGAGTGTTTTTTGTTTTGGGGTGGGGGTGGGGTGGGGGTTGATTTCGTGAATTATTTGTGGGAATATGTGTCGATGACATCTCAAACAAAATTTTGCATGCAATGTGTGTGAAATGGAGGCCTATCCATATCATACATAGAGGGTCGGGCAATCCACGAGAAGAGAGGGAGGGGTCATAGCTATCGATAGAGTCGAAGAGAGGATCAAGTGGGTGGGTGCGAGATCGATGAAGAGAGCCATCGAAATTGTGTGTGTGTACAAGTCAAAGATATAGGGCGACTGGCCTACCGGAACGTTAGAGGGCACACGTCAAGTTTGTGTGTGGCAGGGAGACATGACTAGAGCGCTCGATGTATCGGTGTGTGTGGGGGGAGGGGTGGTGGGAGGGGTAGGCAGAGGCCTAACTATAGAGGTAGAACGACTCGTATATGTGTTGAGAAGGAGAGACCCAGCTATGTCTTGAGGGAGATCGGTCGACATCCATACATAACTGAAGGACGGGAAATATGATGGGAGAGAGAGAGGAGAGAGAGAGGGAGGGAGAGGGAGGGAGAGGGGTAGAGTGCTGGATGGGTGATGGAGTTGCTTCTCGAAGATGGTGGGAGAGGCCTACTAGACAAACTGAGGGTGGAACTGCAATGTTATCA
The DNA here is from genome assembly GCF_018294505.1 of Triticum aestivum. NCBI lineage: Eukaryota > Viridiplantae > Streptophyta > Magnoliopsida > Poales > Poaceae > Triticum > Triticum aestivum. The sequence continues at coordinate 353,678,973 of NC_057800.1, read as the reverse complement.
ATAAGAGTGGGGATGTGTTTCTGTGTGTGCCTGTGCGTGATAGATCTGTCGGGACGCATCCATGGATGATGAAGGGGAACCATGTGTTTGGTAAGCAAACCTAACTAGATCGGTAGATCAATTGTTGTTTGTCGGAGGAAGGGAGAGACACAACTAATGAGGTAGATCGATTGACGTGTGGGTAAAAACGAGTTATAAGGACCTAGCTAGCTATATGTATAGCGAGAGATCGGTCGGTGTACGTCCATTTGTTAGAGGCAAATAAGGCCCAGCGAGACGGATAGACAGAGAGAATGGAGCTAGGAGGTGGTGCGAGAGGCCCAACTACTAGCTAGATAGGGGGAGGAGTGTGCGGTTGTGAGAGCGATGAAAAGAGGGGCGAGAGTTTACACGTGTGTCTGACCGTATGAGAGACACGAGGCAAGGACACATAAAGGAGGAGATTGAAGGTGTGTTTGTATGTTGTAGGCAGGCATCGCTGGAGAGGTTTATCGATCGGTGTGTGTCGGAAAGGAGTTGTGGAGACTCTGGGAGAACGACCTAAAGAAAAAAATGAATGTGCCCGGTGGATAGAATGCCGAGGGAGGGGGAGGGCGAGGAGGGCGTGTGCATGCACGAGAGAAAGTTAGTGGTAGCTACAAAGGTTAGAGGATTGTGTGGGTGTAAGAGACTAACAAAGATCATAATTTGATATGAAAGCGGATTCATATATTTGAATAGGAGATCATAGTGTTTTAAACATTGCATGCATGAATATAGCGGTGATACACGTGCTGTGCACATGTTATACCATAATGTGATAATGCATGGTGTTTGCAACTCACAGCTAAATGCCGAACAATCTAAACCATACTATACATCAAACAATCTCACATTTTATTTGAATTTGTGATAATGTGTGGCGTTTGCAGCTTACAACTAAATATCGAACAATCTAAACAATACTATATATCGAACATTCTCACATTTTATTTGAATTTGTGGTAATGTGTGGTGTTTGCAACTCACATCTAAATACTTGTAGGCGTAGGGGGCGGGGCACCATACATAATGTGATAAACACATTATACATATGAGACATGGTTTAGATTATGAAGATCTAGCTAGAGCTAGAAATGTAATGTGATTTGAAATCAAAATAAAGTGGATTCAAAAAATCTAGTTCGAGTTCATATAGTACACATAGTTCATATGTAACTCGAGACTAATCATGTGGTGTGCTGTGAAGATAATACACAAACGATGGTTTAACTTGACAATAATGATGATTGTAGATCTTATTAAAACAGAGAAACGAATTCAAATGCTTTGACTTCACAACAATCATTACTGTAGATCTTATTCAAATAGAGAAACGAATTCAAATTTAGTTCATATTGAAGCGGTAGTATATACGTTTGGAATGCACTAAAACGTTCATTTGAGTAGTAGGTTGCATGCATTATACACGTAGCGAAATATTTTAATTGAACATAACATGAATTCAAAGTTTTGAATGACATTTGTAGGGCGCATTGATTTGGTACAGTACACGTTAGGCTTGTCCGGAAATTTCAACCCGCGCCTTGTTAGCCCGAAATATTTAAGATATATCTTTGTCTCGTTGTGCTCCGACAACTCCCTCCATCTCAACCCGCGCCTTGCTATTCCGAAATTACAACGCGCGCGAAAACTCCCACCTCCTGTGAAATCCCGACACGCGAAATGCCCGTGGTACCCCTGAACCGAAAGAACCGCCTCAAATCGGTGGGGGTACTTTCGTAACTTACCCCACATTTCGGACAAGCGCGTCTCTAAGCCATGGTTCCCCACTGCCATCCCATCCGCCCACCCATTCGTACACCGAGGCCGCGAAAACCCGCGACGAAACCCCACACCCTGCTCCGTCCGCCACCCAGCCGGAGCCTCTTCCCCGACGACGTCGTCCACAGCAACACCTCGACGTCCCTCATCCACCGTACCAGATGAGGATCCGTCGTCGATCTCATCGTCCCGCCGGTTCAGCCACCCCGTCCTCCACCTCCAAGGAGCTGCCCCGATGTTCCCCTCGTCTTTCGCGCCACCTCCATTCCCACACCGCCGTCTTCACCTGCACCACCGGAAGAGCATCATCATCACCGTTTCCTCGGATGAAGCTGCGGCCTAATCGGCGCCACCAAAGAGGTTGTACACTAATCGCCGCATTTTCTTCTTGATTCGATCTCACGGTGCTGTCGGCGCTCGGTCCCGAGCCGACACGGCGCGGCTCCATCCACGGCGGCGTCGCCGGCCACTTCCTCCACGGTGTCGCTCCCTCGGCGGCGACGTCCACATCAGTAGGACCTGCTGCTGCTTTAGCTCTCGCTCGCGCTGCTGCTTTGCTCTTGCTCTCGGTCCCCTGCCTGGTCTGCTCTTGCTATTGCTCTTGCTCGCGCTGCTGCTCTCGCTCTTGCTCTTGCTTGCGATGCTGCTCCGATTTAGCTACACTTCACTCCGATGCCGCCGGGGTGAAGGAAGAACCAGCCGCAGCGGGGAGGGGGCTCGCCGGAGAGGTACCCCACTATCTATCTTAGGGTTCAGGATGGGGGCGGTGGTCGCCGGCGGTGGCGGCGCGTTGGCGGGGCGGTGGCGTGGGGATCCCGGAGAAAAAGCTCGGCACGGGGGGGGGGCCTAGAGGGATGGCCGGGGCGGCGGCGGACCGGCGGTGGGGAGTGTTTTCGGGGCGGGCGGGGCGGCGCACCGCCGGCCGCGGGCGGCGGGGGGCTGCTGTTTGGCCGGCTCAGGGGGTGGAGGTTGAAGATGAACCGCAGGCCCTTGATTTCGTATCCAACGGCTGCAAAATCGACTGACCAGAGATGAAAAAGTCAGTCGACCGACGTGTAGCCTCACCTTGCTAGTGCGTTCAGTTTCGACAGCAAAATTCAGTTTCGACAGCAAAATTCAGTTTCGACAGTTAAGTTCAGTTTCGACAGTTAAGTTCAGTTTCGACAGTTAAATTCAGTTTCGACAGTTAAGTTCAGAGATGAGCGGCTGATGTATTTTACATCTAGCACTTTGTGGTTATGTATTTTACGTCATGTATTGGAGATGCTATTAGAATTCCACTCAGGTTAACGTTGTTCGTTGTCTCTCTTGTCCTGCTTCAGCCTCGGCGTCGTACAACTCACCGGAGCTGCTCCAACGACGAAACCCTCCATCACAGCGGAGCAGTACCTCGGGCTCCATCTCCAGACGCCTAAGATCTTCTTCCCCTCCTCCGACAGCCAAGTCAGCCGGAGCATCCTCACCGGCCAACCCAATCACGCTGAGATCGACATGGCTTCGCCAAAGAGGTTGTACACTTGTTGCATCTCTTTTTTACTCTACATGTTATATATATTGTCCACTGAGCACACGGATTTGTTCCTTTAGTGTCTCCTTGAAAGAAAAAACGTAGGAATTTTAATTTTCACTTGTCCTCCTTTTCAAATTCCTATTCATGAAGCACAAGACTAAGAGATAGTAGCATAATAGCATTATAACCGTACATTTTCTTGTGGTTTGACTTAATCTCACCATGCTTCTTTGCATCCTGTGATCTTCCAATTGTTGTGAATCAAACACCCAGATTGGCAGAAATCCTGTGTTTTTAAATTCTCTGTTTTGCACGTGCATTCCTATCCTATTCCTGTCTATTTCCTATCCCTGCATTGTTGGAATCCTCCAATTCAAACGAGCCCTTACAGAATTACTTCTCTTACAGATAGTTGTCAAAGAAAACCTTGCGTGGTTTGTCCCGCTCCTGCTGCGCCGTCGTCCACCCCAGCTCAGCTGCTCCAACGACAGAAGGGTCCAGCACAGCAGGGATCCGGCCTCCAGACTGTCTTTCGCCGCCTCAGATCTTCTTCCCCGCCGCTGGCAGCCATGAAAACTGCACTACCATCATCAACCGAGCAGATGACCTCGAGGACTACACGGGTCCGCAAGAGAGGTCGCACTCTTTCGTGTCTGCTTACGTTATGCATCGCTTAATATTACATGCTACTTTATCGTCCTGTTCACCGATTAGACTCTGAGTCAGCTCCAAACTAATGGTCAAACTTGAGTTTTTAAATGGTTGTGGGGTACATATCGGGGCCGCTATCAATAGTATCTATCTACTATCTGGTTAATCTCCGGTGTCTACTATGAGTTTCATGTTGGGTGGGAAACAAACAGTAAAGAAGCCATTATCTGTATTTTTTAACTGAAGCCATTATCTGCCTGCTATTATTGGTTTTGGGTCTATCCACAGGTTGCTACCATCACTCTGGATTTCTGCATGCACTCCTTACATAATCTCACTATGTTTTATTCCTATGCATGACAGTTATTGTAAACAATGGAACTGAACATGTAGAGCAAAAGAGACGAGCCTTGTGTGGCAATAAAATTTCATGCAGACGTCGCTCCATGGTAGGCGCAAAGGCAGCCCCCCTCCACGCATTTCGGATTGTAATCGAGAGGAAGATATCTGTTCTGAGGGGGATTCAGAAGGAGAAGACAACTCCTATTTACCCCCTGAGGTCTTCGCTCTAACTTGGCATGCTGATGTTGGTTATATCATGCATATGGTGTCTTGCATTGCTTACTTTATACATCAAATATGTCATCTGCTTAGTTTAGACATCCTTTGTGCGAATGCCATCTGTTTAGTTTATTCATCGTTTATGTGAATTATGCAACGCCATCTTGTTTAGCCAGGCATCATATATGTGAATTTTGCAATGCCATCCTGCTTAGCCAGTCATCTTATATGTAAATTATATCAGGCCATCCTTTTTTTCGTTACATATTACATTTGTCAACAATGTTATTACATTCAACTGCTCTTCGTGTGCATCAGCCATTTGACACGGTGATGGCAAATTCTGGAGTGAAAACAAGGTCTTCAGAGCAGACTATGCTATCTGACGAAGCGCATATCTCGCTGGTTACGGATAGCTCCTCAGAGGAGGATTCAGAGACAGATGACCAGTCCTATTCCCCCCCCCCGAGGTGTATGCTCTAACTTGGCAGGGTTATGTTGCTCATATCGTGCGTATGGTGTCTCGCATTGCTATGTCATTTGATTAGTTTAGACATGCTTTGTGTGAATGCCACCTGTTCAGTGTCTAATTACCATATATGTGAATTATGCATTGCCATCTTGTTGCAAGACATTATATATGTGAATTATACAATGCTATCTTGTTGCAAAGGCATTATATATGTGAATTATGCAATGCCATGCTGTTTAGCCAATCATCATGTATGTGAATTATATCATGCTATCATTTTTTGTATTACGTGTTCCATTTGGCGACAACGTTTGTATATTCAACTACTCTTCCTGTGCATCAGCCATTTGAAGCGGTGATGGAAGTATCTGGAGTGAAAACAAGGTATTCAGAGCAGACAATGCTACCTGCTGAAGCAGACATCTTGCTGGTTACAGAGAGCTCCTCAGAGGAGGATTCAGAGACTGATGACCAGTCCTATTTTCCCCCTGAGGTCTATGCTCAAACTTGGCAGGGTTATATTACCCATGTCATGCATGTTGTCTTGCATTGCTTAGTTTTTACATCATATATGGATTGCCATCTGCTTACTTGCTTACTATATAAATCATATATTTGAATTATATCATGCCATCATGTTTACATAGTACATACACATCATCTATCTGAATTATGGCATGGCAACCCATTTAATAAAGACATCATATAGTTATATCATCTCATCCTGTTTAGTGTTTACAGTCATCATATTTTGAATTATGGCATTCTATCCGTGAATGTATGTGAATTATGGCATGCCAACCTATTTAATAAACACATTATATAGTTATGTCATGTCATCCTGTTTACATAGTCTCATATTTTGAACTATGTCTTTCCATCTTTTTTAGTTAGCCATCATAATGTGAAATTGTGTCATGCTATCCTGTTTAGTTAGCCATCATATATGTGAAATTGTGTCATGCTATCCTGTTTGGTTAGACAACATAAATATGAATTATTTCATGCCCTCTTTTATTCCCCACTATCCATTGCACCTGTCTATCATACAATGTCTATACTTTCAATTACTTTTCTTGTTTATCAGCCATTTGAATTGGAGAGCGTGATGGCAGTATCTAAGGGAGTAACAACACGGTCTTCAGAAAAGATAGTGCTACCAGTTGATGCAGATAGAACCACGGTTGTACTTGCCCAAGGACCAGATCCACCACACATAACCCAGACTCTCGCAGATTGTACCCCTACCCAGTTGGACAGAGAACCAGCTACACCCCTTCTAACCCCAACCCCGGCAGATAGTAACCCAGTTCCAGTTGACACAGCACCGTCTCCACCACAGAGCACCCAAACACGAGCAGTTAGTAAGGGAACTGCAGTGCCCAAAGCACGAGGACCACCACTCCGAATCCCAACTCAACGCTTAAAGGAGAAGAAGATTTGTTCTCAGGTCAGGTTCTGTAGCTATGGTTCATACTCCTTTGCTCTTGCATGACTGTATTTACTCATACCAACTATTTTCAAATTTGAAGGATGGAATTGAAACTCCAATGGCGCAACAGGTATGTTTTAAACCTGTTTCTTTAACTGGTTTGCTGTTGTAACCTGCTCTATGTTGATTTCAGTTTCAATTGAATAAACAGTTATGTTCTCATGTCATGCACATTACAAGTGTTGTTATTGCTCTATAGTTACCCACACTTATATTCTGTCTATTCTGCTTTGTCTTGAACAAATATTATTTGAACTGTGTCTCTATCTTGATTTGGCAACAAAAACTAGAATGATATAGACCATAAAGTGACCATGGTACATAGATATATGTTTGTTTCATGCTGTTATCCTGTCCACTTTACTACTGAACTCATTTACCAAAATGAGTTTCATATACAACATGGTAAACATGTGATGTGTCTGCTTGTTTCTCTTTTAGAATGCGGACAAAATATTGGAGAACAGTACCGCGTTATCCAATGGTAAAGGAAGTAATGCAGATAAGGTTCAAGATAGTGAGACATCCCTGTTGGTCTCCAAGAAAGCTGATAAAAACTATCTTGACGACAGTGAGGGAACCCAAAAGTCCTGTCTTGATGTAGTGTTCGAGTTACTGGCCACTACTGCTGGCACAAGCTCTTCGAACTCGCTGCCTGAATCAGTTCGTCTTCTTGAGTCTCAACTTCAAGTTGAAAGACATCGATCAGATGTGCTGCGACAGGAAGCTGAAGGACTGAGGAAGTCCCTGCAGAATTCAGATGCATATTTTCTGGTGCAACAGCAAGCGCTGGAGGATTTAAGCGCCAAACAAGAGAAAGTTAATAAGCTTGCTAAGCATCTTGCCAGCATTATGGGTACCCAGGATATTGTTTCTTGAGATCTTCTGAAGTGGTTTCAGTTCTGGATTTGTTTTGCTGCGGCGTTTATTTGCGCTGGTCGCCAACTTTGACAACCAGTGTATATGATATGCTGCTTTGTTCCCTATATTTGCACTGGTGGCGAACTTTGATGCCCAGTGGATGTAATATGTGTAATAGCCGTGATAGCCTAGCGTTAGTTGCTTGCTTATTTATTTCCTTGTTGTCTTGTTTATTTGTTTGCTTGTAGTCATTGCAGTTCTTTTTCCGCGGTTAGCTAGTGGCTGCAATAACCTATTTTTTAAAACTAGGCCACAATAACCATGGGCTAATATTTACTGTAGTGACACTGGGCCTCCTACTGGCCGTAGAAACAGTGGGCCTTCTACGGGCCGTAGAAACAATGGGCCTTCTACGGGCCGTAGAAACAATGGGCCTTCTGCGGGCCGTATTATCAATGGGCCTTATACGGGCCGTATAATCGATTGGCCAAACATGGGCCAAACAGACCGCATTATGGCCGTAAACGGGCTAGAGTTGGAATCGTCCGTTCATGGGCCGACCATAACGGGCCATCGTTAATAGGCCGTATTTGATGACGCTATGAAATCGGCCCAACGTATTAACGGACCACAAACGGGCCGACTGTAACCACGGGCTGAATTTGGCCCACAAGCAGAAAATGACAGTAACGGGCCGTAAGTAAACGAATGCTGGAAATGAGCCCAAGAATAAATGGGCTCTGAGAAGGCCGAAAGATAACATGGGCTGGAAACGGCCCAACGGAATAACGGGCCGTTAATGGGTATAAAGTGATACACTGTTCATTACGGGCCAGTTTCACCACGGGCCGTTAATGGGTGTAAAGTGATACACTGTTCATTACGGGCCAGTTTCACCACGGGCCGTTAGTAGGCCAAGAGTTACATAGGGCCTCATATGGGCCGAAAGACGTCATGGGCCATACATGGGCCAGAAGTGAAAACGGGCTGGAATCATATTGGATGGCCCAAATGACGCTACTGGGCCTAATTCGGATAGGGCGTAATGGGCCTTGGGTTAGCGGGCTGTAAATGGGCTATATTCGAACAGGCCGTTAACAGGCTTTCCATGTGCCGGCCCGCCAGCTTTTGACCAAGTCAAACGGGCCGGCCTTTTCACAGGAATGGGCCTCTGTTGGGCCGTGCCATGTGTCTATGTATCATAGGCACCTTCCATCCAATGAGTGGTTGCATCTGTCCCAACGATGAGCCGACACGTGTTTCCTCCAGCCAATGATGATTTTACACATGGAAAATCTCCATTGGTCTGTTAATGGGTTATTGGATCCAAAACCCGACCCGATAGCTTAACGGCGTTCCGTTACGGTGGATGCCACGTGTCGGTCACCCTTGACGAAAGCACTTCTGTGACGCGCGATTTATCGTCATGGAAGTGGACACTTCCGTGATAATTTTGGTAATGTCATGGAACACTTCTACGACAGCACAGGTATGACTATCTTGATTCTGTCATAAATTTGTCATGGATGTACATGCATGACAAAAAAGCGACCTACTGTGACAAACACGTATCATCACGGAAGTGTATTTTTTTGTAGTGAGTGGTCCAAAAATCACTTGCCTTTTACACCCAGAGGTTGTAGATTCATCCCTTCTACCGATCATCAAGTCGGCATTTGGCCAAGTTCATAAATTATCCTTCCAATTTGCAAAAGTCGTTTTGTTTGACCTGATCGACCTTTGTAATCTCTTCTACCAGAGTGTTCGCTTGAACTTGTAGCTATTGCCATTTTCTAATGTCTTCAACCTAACAAGCTGCTCGATTGTTCTATGTTCAAACTCTAACAAGTGGTGGTAAGTTCATTGAGACCCTGGGTTGTCTACTTCAAATTTGGATAGTCTGTGTACCATTGCGGAAGCAACGTTAGCCGAACCTCTCCAAATTCTTAAAGACAACCTAGATCTGCAACTGAGTGTGAGGTTGACGAGCGCCGTTCTGCGAGGTGTCTTCCAGTTATTCGCTGTTGTTGCCTTGTCATTTGCTTGTGTGTTGCATCTTGTCATGTCATCATGTGCATTGCATCATCATGTTTTCAAAACTTGCATTCGTCCGGGTTCCCCCAGTTCTTTCCGTTGTCCGTTCTGAGCCCAGACACACTTGCACGCGCCCGCGACACGTGCGAAATATTATTTTATAAGTGGCTGGGAAATATTCTCAGAATGGGTTGAAAGTTGTCTTGCGGTGTTGTTATGTTGTCAGTAGGCCGCCTGTCAATTTTCGTCGCATTCAGAGCTCGTTTGATAGCCCAACCATTAAACATATGGCTGCAATATAGTCGGTCTATCGTGGGACGTTTTCGGTCTCTGAAAACAGTCGCCGGGTCTCTCTCTCTCTTTTCTGTCCTCTCAGCCCAAGGCCTTCTGCACAGCCCACAAGTTCCAACCGAACCCTCACGTGCGCGTCCGAAACATCCCCGGACCCGACCCGGGCAGTCGTCACCGTTGGGTCCGGATCATCCCCAAACATCTACAAAACATCTCCGTTTTTATTTTTGGTCGCCCTAGCCTATTTATCTCGAGCGTCCGATCTAAATAGGAGGGTCCGTTTAGCCCCTAACCTAACCCACTCACTATTTAAACCATCAACCCTAATTTCTAGGGATCTGGTCCAATCCCCATGCCGCCGCCACTCCCTTTGTTTTGCCAGCTTCATCCTCCTCGGTCCAAAAAATCCAGCCAATTCAATCGCAGCTCTTCCCTGCCTCAGTCCTCGATCTAGATCGAGAGGAGCACGGAGCCTCGAGCCCCCTGCGCTGTGCGCCTCCCTCGCCGGAGCTCCTCTCTAGCACGCCGGCGACCCCGACCAGGCCAGTGCCGCCGCTCCCCCTATGTTCTTCTCCTTCCTCCCGCAATCACCCTTTTCCCTCTGGTCTCTAACCTCTCAGACCTCTCTTTTTTTCCTCAATAGGAGTTTCCGCAGCCGCTGTCGTTCCTGGCCTCGCCCGCATCCTATTACCGAGTTGACCGAGACTGCGCTGGCCTCCTTCCCACCGAGATTTGCCACCGTTGCTCTGCTCGTGCGTTGACCCCGCGCCAAGTCCCTCTGCTTCCCTGCAGGTCGAGCATTAAGCACCGCTGCCTCCCCTGCGGACTTGAACCATGCCAGATCCGGTGGCTCGTAGCACCGCTGCCGCCCGAAGCTTCCTCGACCCCTTCATCGACCAGATCCGCGGCTGCCCTACGCCGCCTTCCCTTCCTCACCTGCACCTCGCCAGATGGAGCAGCCACTGCATCCCTGCCGTCGCCGCTGCTTTGTCTCTATCAAGCAGAAAATGAATAGCGAACGCGCCTCCTACCTGCGTTGACCAAGGCTACGCCAGGCCCAGATCCCACCAGCGCCCGCCACGCGCATGGGCCTCTTTGCCTCTCCAAGGCCCAGCGCACCAGCCTTTGCACCGATCGGGCCAAGGCCCATGGTGAGGCCACACTCCAGCGCCCCCTCTTGTTTTTTTACTTGTTGGGCCAGCTAGATTCATCCCGTTTGGTGTTTTTTCCGCAGAACGTTTTAGCTAATTTCCAGGGATTTGCAATTTTGCAGAATAGTCCCTAAGCTTCATGCATATCTAAACTCACCAACCGTGCATCATATGTAAAAACTTCAAAGATGAAAAATGCTTAGAATTGCTTCTAGATTCACAGTATCCAACTCTGATGCATGTTTGAGATGTTTAAATTGCTGTTTGCATTAACTTTGCTCATATGCTTGTTAAAATGCTTTAATTCATAACTAAATAATCGTAGCTCCATTTTAAATAATCTTTATATGTAAATGGGGTAGAAAAATGCCTAGTTTAACATGGTGCACTTATTTGGATGTTTAATAACTCTTAAATTGTGTATAGGGCAGAATAGTACCAAACCTAAAATATGCACATGAGGAGTTTCCAGACTTGCTGTTTGTTCTTCCGGCCTCATTTAAACTTGCCTAGATAGGTAGTTTTCATTTGCTTGACCTCTTGCCATGTTAATCAACATTTAATATTGTTGGGTAGATAAACAAGAGAGAACTAAATAAGACATGTGGTGTTCCGTCAATACGCAAATCGTTGCATATTGAACTCCACTTAACTTGTAGTTTTGCTTGTGCACTTTGTCATGCCATGCATCATTAAACCGGACATGCATCATCCTTGGTTGTGCATCATGCCATGTTTATATGATGGTTGTTTACTATGTTGCTTTCTTCTTTCCAGGTTGCTTCTCTCATTTGCTTCGGTTTTGTTCCGGAGTTGTGAGGATTCGTTCGACTACGATGGTTCGTCTTCTTCATGGACTCGTTCTTCTTCCTTGCGGGATCTTAGGCAAGATGACCATACCCTTGAAATCACTTCTATCTTTGCTTGCTAGTTGTCCGCTCTATTGCTATGCCGTGCTACCTACCACTTGCTATATCATGCCTCCCATATTGCCATGTCAAGCATCTAACCCACCTTACCTAGCAAACCGTTGTTTGGCTATGTTACCGCTTTTGCTCAGCCCCTCTTATAGCGTTGCTAGTTGCAGGTGAAGATGAAATTTGTTCCATGCTGGAACATGGATATTGTTGGGATATCATTAATATATCTTATTTAATTAATGCATCTATACACTTGGTAAAGGGTGGAAGGCTTGGCCTTATGCCTGGTGTTTTGTTCCACTCTTGCCCCCCTAGTTTCTGTCATACCGGTGTTATGTTCCTTGATTTTGCGTTCCTTACACGGTTGGGTGTTATGGGAACCCCTTGACAGTTTGCTTTGAATAAAACTCCTCCAGCAAGGCCCAACCTTGGTTTTACCATTTGCCTCACCACCACCTACTTTTCCTTTGGGAGTCGCGCTCCCGAGGGTCATCTTTATTTTAACTCCCCCGGGCCAGTGCTTCTCTAAGTGTTGGTCCGAACTAGAGCCCCTTGCAGCGCCACCTCAGGGAAACTTCAGGGCTGGTTTTAGTTGTACGGATTGCTCATCCGGTGTTGCCCTGAGAACGAGATATGTGCAGCTCCTATCGGGATGTCGGCACATCGAGCGGCTTTGCTGGCCTTGTTTTACCATTGTTGAAATGTCTTGTAACCAGGATTCCGAGTCTAATCGGGTCTTCCTGGGAGAAGAAATATCCTTCGTTGACCATGAGAGCTTGTGATGGGCTAAGTTGGGACACCCCTGCAGGGTTTGAACTTTCGAAAGTCGTGCCCGCATTTATGGGCAGATGGGAATTTGTTAATGTCCGGTTGAGAGAACTTGACACTTAACTTAATTAGAATGCATCAACCGCGTGTGTAGCCATGATGGTCTCTTTCCGGCGGAGTCCGGGAAGTGAACACGGTTCTTGTGTTATGCTTGAACGTAAGTAGATTCAGGATCACTTCTTGATCACTTCTAGTTCACGACCGTTGCGTTGCTTCTCCTCTCGCTCTTTTTTTGTGTAAGGTAGCCACCATATATGCTTAGTGCTTGCTGCAGCTCCACCTCATTACCCTATCCTACCCATAAGCTTAAATAGTCTTGATCTCGCGGGTGTGAGATTTCTGAGTCCATGTGACTCACAGATACTTCCAAACAGTTGCAGGTGCCGATGATTCCAGTGCAGGTGACGCAACCCAGCTCAAGTGGGAGCTCGATGAAGATCTTGAATTCTCGTTGTTTTGTTTCGTTTCCGGTTGATCGGTAGTGGAGCCCAGTCGGGACGATCGGGGATCTAGCGTTTGGGGTTGTCTTCTTTTATTTTGGTTTTGTAGTGTGACCTTTATTGTATTCTGGATGATGTATGTTTAACTTGTATTTGTGTGAAGTGGCGATTGTAAGCCAACTCTTTATCCCTTTCTTATTCAGTACATGGGATTGTGTGAAGATTAACCCTCTTGCGACAAACCTACCATGCGGCTATGCCTCTAAGTCGTGCCCCGACACGTGGTAGATATAGCCGCATTGTTGGTGTTACAGATGCCCATGCGGAGAGGACTACGAGGGTTCACTGGTTTGTCTGTGGTGTGAGGCTGCCGTCGCCACAGAGTAACAGAGGGTGTAGGTGAGTAGAGGGATGGTCTAACCAGCGCTGGGTGTAGTAGGGGGCGGTGAGGCCTCCGCGGCATCACAGCCGGCCACGGGAGGCAGGAGCTCGCGGAACGACCAGTGCTGGTTTGGGTGGCTGGAGCAAGATGACCAGAGGTTGAGGAAGCACTACGGCCGTTGGATGGACATTATACGGTCACTGGAGCTAGAAACGTTCATCTATACCTATACTAATTTGTGACTCCCAAAAAATTTCCACGTTAATTAGAAAATACGAACCGTTAATCTCGTGGGGCCAGATTATTACAGTCCAGAATCAACCCACATAATCTTTTTTTTAATATTGCTTAATTGTAAGAAAAAACCAGTTACATCTCTGTCGGCGTTCTGGGAACGGGGGTCCCCAGACTTGCCTGCCTGTGGCCCGCGGCATGGCTCGAAGGGGGGCCTAGCACGGCCCATCTTCACCAATACAAACTCAAGACCCTCGTGAGGGGCCAAGCCTCACGGGGCGGACGACACAGAGCTTCCTCAGGCACGGCCTCGTTAGGATGGCTCGTGAGGAGGCGGAGAGATCAAGGCGGGGTACCTCGCCTTGTGCCCGTGACGCAAGCCATGACGACTCAGGGCGCCAGGCGGGTGCCAGCCCGCGCAGCGTCCTCCTTTCCTCTTTGGTGCAAAGGGGGCAAGCGCAGCTGCGAAGTACCGAGGCATCAGGCAAAGGTTGCCACTTCGGTGCAACAAGACCAAGACCAGGAGGACTACAAGATGGAGGTCACCGTGGAGCCCAAGACGGCATCATCACCAGAGCTTTGCGCAGACGAAGACTACTTTTGTCAGGATAGCAGATACTTGCTATCCCCCTTCAAATTAGCCCGCCATTGTTGGCTCCCTTCCTGCTCAATATTTGGGAAGAGGACCAGTGCCTCTATAAATAGGACCAGCCACCCACATGGCAAGGGGTCGGCTGGTTGGAAGCAGAGAGAGAGAGAGAGAGAGAGAGAGAGAGAGAGAGAGAGAAAGGTGACTGAACTCCTCCCAGCAGTTCATCGCCCCAGCCAAGAACAAACCCTCGCGAGGCTGTTCTTCCTTGTATTGTTCATCATCATCAGCCCAAGAGGCAATCCACACACCACACACTGGAGTAGGGTATTACAACACAACGGTGGCTCGAACCAGTATAAACCATGTGTCTCTTGTGTTGTTCTTTCGATAGTTTTGATCCTAGCACGGCGGAGGGGTGCAGGTAGGTAGGAGGCGAAATCTCCGCGTGCACCCCAGTGTTCGAACCTCAAGGGTCTGCCGGAACCCGAAATCCAACATTTGGCGCGCCAGGTAGGGGTGCGCCGGAATTCATCTTCCACCGCTCCATGCCCCGTCGCGTCGTCATCACCATGCCCGGCGACCAGGAGGGTAACTCAGACCCATGGGCGGCGCGCCTCGCCCGCACAGAGCCGCTCGCCTCGGGTGACCCCGTGCCCCAGGCAGCTCGCGGTCTGCAGGGCGATGCCGGCCGCGAGCGACGCGAACAGGCTTCGACAGCTCTCACACCGTGGTAGGCGCGGTCAGCAGCAAGGGCCTCCAATCACGCCGCGACCACGACACCATACACCCGCCGGGAGCAGGCGAACTCGAGGGCCGCGCTCACGGTGGCCCGAGAGCTGCTGCAGTGCAGACTGCTAGAGGGCGGCCACGACGTGCTGCTGGAGCGAGTGGCAGAGCTCCTGGGCTTCGCCGCCTCGGGGGCTCACCCCTTCTCCACCCAGCTCCCATCTCAAGCCCAGGGCGACCCGCGCGGGGGCTCCGCGCGCGCCCGCGGGCTCCAAGGCTACCCCGATGCCAGCGAAGCTGTCAGCGCCAGACCGGCGGCGGCGCTGCCCCCGCCCCCGGTCCGCGAAGAAGAAGGACTCAACGCGACCCGCGGCCCCAGTGGGCGGCCGCGCTGCCACCCCACAGTAGGCGCGTCAGGCAGGACCGCGTGGCACGCGGGGCATTATGGCGTGGCATTCGGAATGACGGCGCCGGAGGAATACGTGCCCCTGATGATGGACCAAGGACACCCTCACAAGAACGTGCAAGGCTCACTCCTTAGCCCAAGCTGGGGGGACGAGGCACTCGAAGCTGAGCCTTTCCAGGAGCCCCGGGACGGTCCCACTGGCCACGCTGGAGGCAACGAGTATCGGTTACCGCTAATTCTTCAGGGGCAGGTATACGCTAACCATGGATCGCAGGAGGTGCAAGTTGCCACAGCGAGTAGCTGCCCCACTCCTACAGTCTCCTACCCCTCGGGAGGAGGGCGCAGGGGGCTGCAGGAGAGGGGCAGGGATCCGACATCACCACCGCGGTGTTCGGAGCAAGGCGTTCTCAGGAGGTAGGCCCTCCGCTGGGGAGGTGCCCCAGGGCCTGCCCACGGCGGAGGACCCGTGGTCGTCGGGGGAACCTCTGGCGACCGCTCTACCCCATCGGGCGGCATCCTGGTTTTCGGTCGTTGCTGATGGCACTAGAGTGTGGCGCAAGGCGGGGCCCTCATCTGGCGATATGAAGAAAGGCCAGTAACTGTGAAGAAGGCCCAATGCCTGTGAAGCTTGCCGCCCTGTGACACTCTCACATAATAATGAGTGGGGCTATACACGCCCCGAAGTCTCAGGGGTGCCGGCCTTAGGCCGTGGGGCTAAAACTGGACTAGTGGCAGCACTTAGCTCCGCGCTGGTGAGAAGACGTCCAAGACTAGACTAGGTGCCGGACGCGTCCTTTTGTTTGCTTTCGTTGCTCTTCCCTTTGGTTGTCGCTTTCCCCCACTGGATTCAAGTTGGATTCGAATTTGAGATTTGCGTGTGTTCAGGGAAGGGGTGCTTAGTCTCGTTCGAGCATTTTCTCGCGTTTCGGTTACCACTTCGCCTCAGCTGCCTCCCCTCGTGAGCCCCTCGCGAGCCGGGTCAGGCATAGCTTGCGCGCAGCCCAGACTGCCGCCGCCGCGTCCTCTCAGGAGGGTGTTTTACTGCAGATCCAACGGAATCAATCAGGAAACACTCAGGGCACCACAGCCTCCTGCGGGCTGCCCTAGGGCCAGCACGGGACAAAGGTAAACCAGCCGACCAGCGCGTCGCTTAAGCCAACCGCTTGGTGCGGGCGCATAGGCAATGTAGTTCCTACTGATACGATAAACACAAGTTTTACATGAGGGGCTCCCCCTCCAAAATGCTCCCACAGCTATCAGGCCAAAACCTGAGTTCTATTCATGCAGGGTAAGCAGGAACGGTGCACAATCAGTCGGATGAATCCCCCAATGCGTCCTCAGGAGCACCACCGGGGCCGTTGCTGGCGTCGCTGAACCCACCATCACTGTCCGCGTTGCCACCAGCAGCGTCAGGGCCGCCCATCACGCCGCCCTCGTCGGCCGCCACGATCGCGTCGTCGTTGTCCGAGGAGAAGGCCCTTATAAGAGCCTCCACATTGTCTTCCACCCAGTGCGCCAGCTCACCTCGGACGGCCTGGGGGACCGGGGCGATGGCGGTGTCAAAATCGAAGTGGGGATCCATGCTCCGGAGATGGCTGAAGACGCGAGAAAAGGCGCACCTGAGCAGGGCGCGGCTCCTCTCCTCCACCAACCTGTCAGCCCTGATCGACCACGCCTCTAGCTGCGTCACCACATCAGTGAAGAACTGAAGATTGCCCGCATAGTTGACTACGTGCGGCTCGCTGACGGCCTCCTCGCAGATGTTGCCCAAGGCCGCGTTCGCTCTCTCCCGGAGCGTGGAGAGCATAGGGCCATGCTCATGCTCCAGGAGCCGCCGCTGACGTATCTCGTCCGCGTTCTGGTGCGCGATGGCCTCAGCCTCCTCCACCCGCTGGCGAAGATGGAGCACCTCAGCCTGGGAGGTGGTTAGCTCACCTTGCGCCACCTCAAGGGCGGCCCGAGAAGCATCGGCCCGCCGCGTCACCTCCTCCAGCTTGGCCCTCAGGGCAGCAGTCCTGCCTTCGGCTTCGGCCTGGATCAACCCCAGCTTCTCCTCGAACTCGTGCTCGAGGTTGAAATGCGCCATGGCCACCCGACGTCCGACCTCCTCCAGGACACGGGCTTCTTGTGCAGCGACATCGTCCGCCGCCTGCGTCACCAAGCGCTCCCTCGTCTCCAGACGCTCGTACTCGCAGTTACGTTCGGTGGCTTCCAGCGTCAGCGCCTCCTCACGCTTCTGGAGCTCCGCCGAGTCACCTGAGGCCACCTTCATCTACGTGAGGGCTGCCTCGTGCAGCTCCACCTGCTCCTCCAGCGAGTGGCACCAGGCCAAGAGCTCCCGAGCCCGCTCCTCCACAGCCGTTCGCCGCCGGTCAGCTTCCCGAGCTTCATCGGCAGCTCGAGACCGGGCCTCCCGAGAGGCCACCAACGACGCCTTGGCCTCTGCTTCATCAAGGTCGCGCTGACAGCGCGCAAAGGCGATGGCGCCCTCCAGCTCGCGCCTCTCTGCAGCCAGGCACAGGCCCTCGGCCTCAAGGCGCGCGTCTTCATCAGCAAGCTCCTCACCAAGCAGGCTCACTACGTCAGTCACCCTTCGAAGGAATCCTTGGCGGAGAGCACGACGCTCCCGAGTGCGCTCAAGCACATCTTCCACACCATCATCTGCCCCAAGCAAGCGCTGGGGGCTGCAAGTCAGCACTCCCCCTCCGGGCTGGGGGCTGGCACCCTCGCGACGGCCGGGCACGCCGCGTCAGAAGCCCGGCCTGGGGCCAGCCCGACCTCAGGAGAAGAGCGCAGGAAGCGCCTCAGCCAATCGCAGTCCATGACCAGGTGAGAAGCCCATGGCAAGTTGGCTATGCCACGAGAAGGCTCGCGAAGGAGGATCGCGAGGTGCGCGGGGCCACGATATGCCTCGGGACGGTTCGCCTCTTCGATCGCCCTCACCACAATGGCTCCGCTGCTCGGAGCGCTCGAAGACGGTGGAGGGGGCGAAGCCAAAGGGGACGGCTCCTCCGCTGTCTCAGCAAGCTCGGCTGGAAGGGGCCTGCGGAACAAGGGTCAGTAAGAGCAATAGAAGGATCAGGAGCAGGGAAAGGAGAAGGCTTACTCATCAGTGGAGAAGTACTTTCTGCGCTTCAGCAGGCGACAAGAGTAACCGTCGCCCAGGGCCTCCCTTCTCTTCCGGAGGGCCCCAAAGTCCACGCGGAAGCGGCCTAAGAGTCGGGCGCAGGGATCGACCTGCGACGAAGATGGAGTGTCAAGACGATCAGCGTCAGGGGCGCCTGCCTGATGTGCGCCGCCAATCGCCTCCCCAAGAGAAGCAGCTGGAGCCTCAGGGGTACTAGTCGCAGGCGCAGAGGGCAGCTATTTGTCACCCTCAGCCTCAGCGGTACGGGCCCCGATAGCTGCTTCCTCATGAGCCTCGCCCGGTGCCGTCACCACGCCGGGAGCCCCCTCGGCCTCTGGCGCCTCGTGCCTCCTTGCTCCGCCACTTGAGGAAGAGTCGCCTTGGCCGATTGGAAGGGCAGTCACCACCACTGGATTCTCGCGAGGTCCCTGGAGGCCGGCAGGGCGCAGCCCCCACTCATCAACGATGGGCATCTGCTTCACGAAGTCGACCCTGCTCTGACAGAGGTACAACAAGGCCCCTCCCTGTCGGGCTGCCAGGGTTGGGGTCCCCGGCCAAGGTCAAGAGCGCCGTCTTCAGCACCTCAGGAGCCAGGTCCTCTTCCTGGAGCCTCATACTATCCTCGCGCCCACGGAAGGCCCACATCCGGTGAGAGTGGCGTTGAAGGGGAGCAACACGGCATAGCAGAAACTCCTTCACCACCTTGGGCGCTGTCACGCCAAGCGACCTCAAGAGCGCGAAGCGGCGCCAGACGAAGACGAGCCGGGGGCTCTCGAGCGTCTCCTAGCCCCAGCCAGAATTGGGGACAGCAGGCGAGGTCGGCTCCGATAGCAGGGGGCTGGGCACCCCTGCGTCCACATACAGCCACCGCTCGCGGAACCCAACCGCGGGCAGGGGGAGCTTGAAGTCAATCCCTGAGGCCGCAGTCTCAGACGCGGCAACGAAGCTCACGCACGCCTAGCATTGGGTATCGTCAACAAGATGCAGCGAGAAGAAGTGGCGCAGCAAGGCAACCGAAGGAGGGATGCCCACCATGGCTTCGCAAACAAAGGCGAAGACCGAAAGGAGGGTGATGGACTCAGGACTTAGATGCATCATGTGGATCTGATAGTGGGAGAGCACGACATTGAAGAAATCAGAAAAGGGGGGAACCAGACCTGCCCACAGGGCGTCGGCAAAATATGGGACCTCGGTAACTATCCTGTCGATGGAGAAGTGGGACGCGGGCCAGGTCGTCGTTCTCCCGCATTCATTGAAGATGGTGGCCAGAGCCAAGCTGACCTTACCCAAGCCCTCGGCGGGGGCCGCCAACGGCGGCGGGCGTGGCGGAGACACGGGATTCTTCCCTCTTCCCTTCTTCGTCGGGGCCATGGCGATAGGAAAGGGGGCGAGGATTCGAGATTGAATTGAAAACAGAAACCAGGGTTCGAGCGGAGGAAGGACAGGAAGCGCTCGAGCGATAAAAGGGGAACGGCTGTGTACGACTACAGGTCCGCCTAGCAAGGAGCAAAATAAGGAGGGCGCGGGGGAACAGTGCCGCCCACGTCCAATCAACTGCCGCACGGCGCCTAAGGCCGTAGGCTGTTAGGGCCCGCCGCGCTTCGCTCTTGCCCTTCCGTCTCCCTGCACGGCCAAGTCCGGGCGCGCCTTGGGCCCGGGGGCTACTGTCGGCGTTCTAGGAACGGGGGTCCCCAGACTTGCCTGCCTGCGAGGAGGCGGAGAGATCAAGGCGGGGTACCTCGCCTTGTGCCCATGACGCAAGCCATGACAACTCAGGGCGCTAGGCGGGTGCTAGCCCGCGCAGCGTCCTCCTTTCCTCTTTGGTGCAAAGGGGGCAAGCGCAGCCGCGGAGTACCGAGGCATCAGGCAAAGGTTGCCATTTCGGTGCAACAAGACCAAGACCAGGAGGACTACGAGACGGAGGTCACCGTGGAGCCCAAGACGGCGTCATCTCCAGAGCTTTGCGCAAACGAAGACTACTTTTGTCAGGATAGCAGATACTTGCTGTCCCCCTTCAAATTAGCCCGCCATTGTTGGCTCCCTTCCCGCTTAATATTTGGGAATAGGACCAGGGCCTCTATAAATAGGACCAGCCACCCACATGGCAAGGGGTCGGCCGGTTGGAAGCAGAGAGAGAGAGAGAGAGAGAGAGAGAGAGAGAAAGGTGACTGAACTCCTCCCAGCAGTTCATCGCCCCAGCCAAGAACAGACCCTCACGAGGCTGTTCTTCCTTGTATTGTTCATCATCATCAGCCCAAGAGGCAATCCACACACCACACACTAGAGTAGGGTATTACACCACAACGGTGGCCCGAACCAGTATAAACCCTATGTCTCTTGTGTTGTTCTTTCGATAGTTTTGATCCTAGCACGGCGGAGGGGTGCAGGTAGGTAGGAGGTGAAATCTCCACGCACACCCCAGTGTTCGAACCTCAAGGGTCTGCCGGAACCCGAAATCCGACAATCTCAACGCAGCCTTTCTTCCTAGCTACTCCTCCTGTAGATCGTGGACTCTGCCCTCCTTTACCTCCACGTATCCTTTCTTCATGGACTACTTTGCTCTCTTCCGTGCTAGGTTTTCCCTTTGAGTTACAGCCGCCTCTTTTCATCTTAGCGTCGTGTAGTCAGATGGCATAAACTCAAAGCAGACAAGACGGTGTGCCATCCCAATGGAGACGTGATGGCTTCTCCCATATCCTTCCGGTGAGTTTTCTCTAGATTTGGTTCTTTAATTCCGTAAAAAATCGGATTACTTGGAAGGTTAGTATCCCATGAGAAATTTCAGGGAATAGAATCATTAAACTTCATACTTGGAAGGTTTTCACAGAACAAGGAACGTTGAAATACATGCCCCTGCAAAGATTTTAATGTAGCCACAAATTACTCGGGCACCTACCAAAATCGCGGTGTCTTCCTCCTGATTTGCATCTCACAGAGGCGCCATTGAAGATTGGCTGCAGTACGACCCTGCCGCCATCTCGCGGATCTGGTTTTCTTGGCGACTCAGTCGTCGGGTGCGGAAGCGGGACTGCAAACAGCGGAGCCACAGCCACCATGTCCATGTTGTGTGAGCTGCGGAGGCCACACTCCTGGTACCCATGGCGTATCCTAGCACGATGCTTCCCGTGAGAACTGAGACTCAATGTGAAGCCTTGCGTTAGGTGACACAGAGGGCAGACGCCATGGATGCCTAGTATATTTTCTATTCACGGGTCAATCCAGTGGGAGCGAGAACCTAAAAACTGGGGTCACGTTCGAGACATTGATCCTCGGCGTTCCAATACTCGACCCTGGCCCTGGATCCCTGTCGACGATCCCGTGTCGGGTGACATTATGTCATTCTGCATGATGAAATTGCTTGAGATATATAACAATATTCAACAAAGAATAGCACAGTGCGGTCAAGTACAGGTGCAACCCACCTATCTGCTTGCAACAACAAAATTTACTTAATGACTATTCATGTTCTTTGTGTTCGTTCTTGGTTTTTATGGGAAGAATAAAATCACTTGACCAGGATCCTTATTTGTTTGTACCTATAGATTTTATAAGCTGCTATTGACATTGCACTGAAATTGTTTTATGCTACATGAATTGGTACCAAATCTGCATCAGAACAATAGAAATTTAAAAGGAAGGAGGTAATATTATTTTCTCAAGTTTCTTAATAAGAGCCATACATATGTGCGCCATCATTTGCCATACTGTACCAAAGCGTTTCACACAGTGTTCAAATTACTATATTTTATTCGTTAGCGCAAAAAGAAAGTAAAAGGAATGACTAATGCAATAGATTTATATAGTTTTGTAGTTGTAGTATCTGTTTGTAACAACAAGAAGAGTAAACAAAAGTAATAGTAGTTTATGTTGCATTATTGTGCATATTTTTGTATTCTAAAAAGGTTGCCAAGATGGACATTCGTCAAAATCATCCATGGATAACAGAAGGAACTTCTAAATATTTTTCAAATCACGAGTTTTAGAAGCAGCATATTATTTCAACATAGGGACTTTGATCTGATCATTTTTTTCTGTGATCAACACTTAGAAGCCATGTAACCAAATTGTAGTGGTGTTTTATATTTTCATGCATTGTAAATTATAGTTTTCTAAATAAATATTTTCAAGAGAATCTCGAAGAATTCCTCTATCTCTTTATAATTCACAAACATATGCTACTGGAGTGGCTACACACAGGTGTTGCAGCTAAGACAATAGTCTATAAATGTGAAGGTATGCTCTGCTTGACTGTTCAGCTTACATTGTCTCGCTTCCGTGCAGGCACTCTACTATATCTAATTATAATCGTAAGGTGGAGGTGGAGCACATGGATTTGTACTGACATTAATCTCCTGATGAAATTGCTTGAGAGAGAGAGAGATAATTATATTCAACAAAGAGTAACATGGTGCGACCATGTATCCATGCTTATTTATGTTGTCAAGATGGACATTTGTCAAAATGACTCAAAGAGAGCAAAGGGAAGTTCTAAATAATTTCAAAGGAGGAGTTCTAGAAGCAGCCCATCACTTAAGCATAAAACCATTGACTTGATCATTTGTTGTTGGTATGAGAAACACTTCGATGACAAAGAACCAAATTCAACCATAAACATTGAAGTTGTGTTTTATATTTCTTATTTATTCCTGAATTATATTTTTCTAAATCAATATTTCTAAGAAAATCTTGAAGACTTTCTCTCTACCAGTCTTTTGATAATTGACAAACGCATGTTACTAACTTTGCTGCACACAAGTATTGTAGCCAACATAATAGTTTCAAAGTGTTAAGCGAACTGCTGCAGGTCCAAATGAAACACTCAAACACATTTATTAGCTAATTACCTTATCTTATTTTAAAAATATTCTTTGCATTAATTTCAAAAGAGGAAATTTACTTTCATGTCCATTTTGTATCCCCTGGCTACCCAAGACAGTAAACAAGGCACATATGAAGCTTTTCCTACCTACAATGGCTTGGAATTTAGAATTTACTTTTTAATAACGAGATTCCAAAAAAAATATAGCACAAATGCGTAATTATTTTCCTATTTTTTCTTTTAAAATTCGGCGCATATTTGAATAAGCCTTTATTTTTTTGTACTTACCTTCACCTCACACTTTTTTCTATATCCATTATTAAGTGTTGTTGGCTACCGTTTCTGCCTAGCTTTTCTACCTATGTGAATCCTTGACATAGAACATCATAACATTTGCAACTTGCAACAGAAGCAATTTTATGACCATTGTTGTTTTCCACAACAAAATACTTTTTTGCGAACAAAGAAGAAAAGAATCTTACTTCCACAGTAGATGAAATGGAACTTTGGTTCACTTTCTTTCACATGGTCTTTAGCAATGCATATGCGTTCTTTAGGGGAGCACTGAAAAGATGAAAAAACATCCATAAAGATATAACCTGAAGCATTCTTATGTAAACAATATTGCCACAAATTACAACTCAATGATGATGGAATAATAAGTTGAGTTGTGTCTAATCATTCAGTCATTCTGATACATTATGTGTTTAGAGTAATAGCTAGCCCGTGCAGTTGCGTGGGTTGACGACTAGTATTGAATAAGTTGACAAAGACCTCCGTCCCTGTCAACTTAGTAGGCCCACAAGTCAGCCTCCCACAATGGTGGGTCCCAGCTAGCAGGGGGAGTATCCACTTTTTGCGTAATAAGGAGGCACTTCCTTGCGTGCGAAGATATAGCTGGTGGGTCTGAGCTGTCAGCGGGGAGAATATTTTTTCACGAAATACAGAGGCCCTTCCAGTGGGTCCCAGCTATCATGTGGAGGAATCATTATTTTGTGCGTATTAAGCAGGCATTTCCTTGCGTGTGGCCGTGGACCATGCTGTCAGCCTCTCCACGTATAGTCCACTTCCGATGGATGACGCTCGTTGACCATGTTGACCACGCCGCGCCGAGAGCACCAGGGCGGTGGACGACGGCGACCTAGGAAGGGAACGACACGGAGCTAGGGAAGACTCATCAGTTGTTTCCCACGTGGAGGGGAGCATGAGGGTTTACTGGTTCGTCTACCGTCGCTGGAGAATAAAAGCAGGTGTGGGTGAGTAGAGGGATGGCAGGCCAGCGATGGGAGTAGGGTGGAGGGGTGAGGCCTGCGCGGCAGCACACCCGACCACGGGAGGAGGGAGCAGGCAGTCCCGCTAGCGCTTGTCTGAGTGGCTGAAGCAGGAAGAGCAGAGATTGAGGAAGCACGATGGTCGTTGGATGGACATCCAACAATCACTCCTCTCGTGTGTTGACTAAGTTGACACGGTGTTGCGTGTGCGTCAACCTTTTTTTAGGAAAGCCTCAAATCTGTTGAAAACAGCTTACAACCCATCTGCCATTATTTCTAATAATTTACAACCTATTTGCTAATTCTTAAGGTTTTTTTGGAGCCCATATTCTTTTTGTTAGCATTACAGCCCATATTGTGGCCACGGTTAAATAATTATACAAAAAATTGCATATTTTGATGCGGTCTGACCTGTTTTTAATCCCGAAATTTTGAGTCACTTTCAAACTAATTTTAAAAATAAATGTAGATCAATATAAAATCCAACAAATTGTCCATGATTAATAATCAATGGAATTTAAAATCTTGAAATGAAAAAAAAGAAATTTGAAACTAATTGTCGTTTTGATGTGTTTTAAAAATGTACATCCCATTTCTCATTATTGATAGGCCATTTTCTGGACCAGCCGAATGAAGCTCTCCTCGTCTTGAAAGATTTGGAGCCCAACAGGCCAAACAAAGCGACTTACTTGACAAAGCACAAAAAATTGGGCTAGTCATTTTCAGGAAGAAAAAAACTACTGAGCTGGTCTTGTGGTAAACATAAAATAAAAGGCTGTCTAGACAGGCCAGAGTGCCCCACACAGCCCAGTTGACACCCTACTTCCTCCTCCAAAACAAAATAGATAAATGCCAATCGAATTATGGTGATTCATGAAAATGCCACTCCAATTTCCAAACTTTGAAAAATGCCACTGCAATTTTTGCAAACTTTGAAAACACCACTCCAGACTTCGAAAAATGCCACCGGAAATGGCATTTTTCAAAGTTTGGAAATTGCAATGGCATTTCTCAGAATCACCAGATTTGGAGTGGCATTTATCAATGGGCCAATTCCAGTTCTGCCCCTAACTCGAACCCACTACTCAGTTTTGCCCCTAATTTTTAGGTATGCTCAGTTTTGCCCCTCCGCCGTAAGTATCACTTATAGAAATGCCCTTTTGCACCCTTATCGTCTGGTCAAAGGACTTTGACCACCTAGAAAAAAATAGCAAAAAAAAATCAAAAAAATCTGACATTTTGTGGGATCGAAGATAGTCATGTCCGCAAGGCGCGTGCAAACTTGTGTGCCGTTCAGACACCCTGAGAGCTCGTGGCAAAGGAAATCATAAATTTTGTACGCATGTGAACAGTAAATTCGAAAAAATAGAAAAAAAATCAAAAAAATATGAAATTTTGGGGAACTGAAGATACTTAGGTGCACAAGATGTGTGCACATTTTTGTTGTGTTTGGACATCATATGAGCCCGTATGAGCTCGTAGGAGCTAAACTTTATTTTTTTCTCCACGAGCTCCTACAATGTCCAAACACAACAAAAATGTGCACACATCTTGTGCACCTAAGTATCTTCAGTTCCCCAAAATTTCATATTTTTTTGATTTTTTTTCTATTTTTTCGAATTTACTGTTCACATGCGTACAAAATTTATGATTTCCTTTGCCACGAGCTCTCAGGGTGTCCGAACGGCACACAAATTTGCACGCGCCTTGCGGACATGACTATCTTCGATCCCACAAAATTTCTGATTTTTTTGATTTTTTTTGCTATTTTTTCTGGGTGGTCAAAGTCCTTTGACCAGACGATAACGACGCAAAAGGGCATTTCTATAAGTGACACTAACGACGGAGGGGCAAAACTGAGCATACCTAAAAATTAGGGGCAAAATTGAGTAGTGGGTTCGAGTTAAGGGCATAGATGTAAATGTCCCTTTATCAAATTAACCCAAAACAAAAGTAACTGGACGAGCTGCTGAGTCCCTGGTGCCAGGCGCTCGTTGTGCAATTCTCACGTTTATTGACTACGTTGACAATGGCATGGGACCCAGATGTCAGAAATCCATTAGGAGGAGCCATTTTTATAGGCTTGAAATAAGGAGGCACTTGCTTGTGTACTACCATGACCTAGGTGGGTCCTTGCTGTCATCCTCTCCATGTACAATCATCTCCTGATTGTGTATGCTCAACCTGATAGGCCCACAAGTCAGCCTCTAAACTCGTGGCAGACAAATACAACCCATTTAAAAAAATAACATCCCATTCCATACGTTTAAACGGAAAGTTCAACATTCAGAGCAAATTAATAGGTCTGATCCGGATATAGAGTACTGAACTTCCACGTTGAAAACCATCATAGCCAAGTTAACTTTCTACTCCCACTAATACTCTAGTAGTGTACAAGTACTAACTTACTCTTAGGTAACTAGACGATGTCGGCCGCCATCTGCGGTACACGCTAAACGTCGGCATTGACATCCTCTGCCTCGCCTCGGACTTGCCAGAGTGCGATAGGGGGCAATGCTCGTGCGCATTGGCCCTTTCCATGCCGGCGTGGTCCACCGAAGCTTCGGCTTCTAAGCAGGAAACCCACTTGATGAGCTGGTAGTAAAATTCGGCGTCGCCAACCCATGCATGCCCGACACCCTCCAGGGCTATTTGCAGGGTGCCGGACTCCACATAGTCGGCCCAGTGGTGGGTGCTCTGCTCGCGACTCAGAGCGTTGGTACGCTATTGCTCCATGCCTCGTTGGCAGCGCAAATCGGTGATACGCTGCTCCTCCGCCAGGCGGTCGTGCTCCAACAACTCCTCATACTCCGCATTGCCATCTAAAGACCGATAGAATGCCTCCTCCCTCCGTCTGCCTTTTGGTGAAAAACTGAACACTAGTTCCGAGGGTGACCACCTCCAGCGTCGCCTATTGTGAACGGGCGGGGGCATAGAGGACGCGGGAGAGCGAGGATAAGTGGTGAGCAACGTCGGCTCGGTGGGAGCTTAGGAGGATAGGGCGAGTTGGGTGATGGCGCCACCAGAGAAGGCCAGGAAATAGTAATTATAGGTGGGAAGTAGGTGAACCAGCTTTTCGCGGGAAACGTGATGGTTATCGCAGTCAGCGGAATTCAATGCATAAGCAGGGATGGCTTAGCGTGCTAGCTTGCCGTGGAAAATAGGAAAACTGAAATTATGATTGTGTTGTCCCATCCCGTCCCGTCCGTGCTGGGTCGCACGTCGGCATGACGGTCAAATGAGTGCACTCAAATCATCTAGATGAGGTACTCCCTGTTTGTCAAAAATGATTCCACCACTCATCATCTACCTTGGTTGGAGAGATTTTTGAATTGAGCCCTGCAAACCGGAAAGGAGGTAGTACGTGCATGATCCGCTATTTATTCGTGTAGGATCGAGTAGGTCGGATAGTGTACATGTAGGATCGAGTAGGTCGGATGGTGTACGTGTAGGATCACATTAGCGGATGAACATTCGCTAGGAGATAAGGCATTTGCGAATGTTTTTGCTGGCAGTTTCTTCATATTCGCATGGCATTTTCTTCAGAGAAGCTTGTCAGTTTCTTCAGGGGTAGGCATTTTTATTAAAAAACTGCCACTTGGGACCTTGCGTCGCAACTTAAACTGCCAGGAGCGCATTAGTAGGCTATCTAGTGATCGATCAGTAACTTGTAAACACTGAACGAACACAAATAAGGAACTGTTAGTAACTTGTAAACACCGCGAACAGAGAAATAAGGATCATGGTGTGTACAACAGTAAGAGCCGATCCGTTCGAAATGTTCACACGAGACTCACAAGCCTGGCATTGTAATATGTTCACATTAGTAGCCCAAATTCAAAACAACTAGAACGATTCCCATACATAAGATCAACATGTTAATGCATCTTAATGATTCACATATCATATACAAATATGTAGCTCCAAAAGCAAAGATCTAGAAAAAACATCTGTTCTTCCTACTAACATGGATGCTTCTCTTGGCCAACATTCAGTATAGAGTGAAAGACAAATTTGTTTGTGAAGTTTACAATTCCTCTTGCAAACGTAAGTGGTTTCACCAACAGCTGGAACCATGAGAATGAACCACACATGATGGAGGAACGTCCATTGCAATATGATTTGGTCTTCTCTCGATCACACGATGAGACTATTTTCAAAATACAAACTTTAACTTAGGCAAAATGATGCCCATTGTATAATCAGACAAAAGCAACGAAGCACCCAGTGTTGGCCAATAAATAGTACAATACTACTTTTGTGCAGTCCATGAAGTGACTATCCAATCTTTCTGTGTCTATTTTCAAATGGCACTGCATGTAGTGACTATACTATTGTCTTGTGCAGTTCAACCAAAATTGCGGTCACTTCGTTTGTTTTCCAAATAGCAACGTGCAGACATCTCTGTCTGCACAAATGTCAAGCAGCTAGTAAAATATACCCCACTTTTCGGTTTAAACACATCTCTTTGGCTTAGCATCTGGCATGTTTTGCACTGGACAATTTCATACTGAATTGATTTGCTGGTTCAGAGCAGAAATATAGTGTAACATCCCAATTTTTCAATTTGGAATGTTATACATAGGTCATTCATGCATATCATACTTTATTGCATTTCGTTTTGCAATCCCCGAAATCCTAA
This sequence comes from Triticum aestivum, assembly GCF_018294505.1. Lineage (NCBI taxonomy): Eukaryota > Viridiplantae > Streptophyta > Magnoliopsida > Poales > Poaceae > Triticum > Triticum aestivum. The sequence goes on along the minus strand of NC_057800.1, from coordinate 353,649,760 downwards.
GCAACTCAAGGACCCTCGGAGAGAGTTGGGGATTTTCCTAGTTCTCATATTTGAACTTTTCTCAAATATCGAAACAAGGATCACTTTGGTTTTAATTATTTTTCTCTCCGAAAATATTTCATATTAAAATTATATTAGAGGAGATAATATGACTTCTCCAGAATAAATGAAATATTGGATTAAAAATATTAAAATAAAATAAAGGATTTGTAATTTGGTTTTATAGCTATTTTATTTCAATTAGGAAAAATATGCGTTTTTCAAAATTGCATTAGAGTCCCAAACAAATGTTCACTTTGTCCGACATATTTTTAGAGGACGGGGCAAATTTCTTTCGAGATTTTTGGAGTCCGTTTAGTATTTCTTTTCTTTGTTTTTCTACGTGTCGGAATATTTTTTTAAAGGTAACTGACCTAACCAGGCCATGCCCGACTAGGACACCGCCCAGCCGGCCTTTATAAGCCGCGCCGCTCGAGCCGCCCTAGCCCATCGAAGCCCGCGCCACGCCAACCCTAACCCTAGCCGCCGCGCCGCACCGCAGTCCCGTCGCCCATGCCGCCGCTGGAGCCACCGCCGACCCGCGACCCCGCCGCCACTGTTGCGGACCTCACCGGAGGTAGCGCCGCCGCCGCCGCCGGTTTTCGCAAGAAAACCATTCGTTTTTTCGGTTCGTTCGGTTTTTTTAGAAACCCTAGATCCGTTTTTTATAGATTGGTTCGATTTTCCCATCAGTTTATTTATTTTGCGGACGTTCGTCCGTACGTTCGTTTTAACGAACGCTGTTCATCTGTTAGCCGCAGACAGCGAACATTCATTCGTTAGCCTGTTCGTCAGTTTTTCTTTTTCCAGGGTTTTTTCCATCATTATTTGCGATCGCGATTTCTGCCCTGATTTTCGTTTTAGTTTATCTTTTTGCTCGTTTATCGGAATCAGGCGATTCAAGTACCTAGATCTTCGTCTCGAAGCCCTCTTTCTGTTTAACCAACTTGAACAAGATTTTGGTACTGTAAAATTTGACTTTAGTCCAGATTAGTAATCAGATCTTTTTTTCATAGTTTCAGTTTCGTTGCTCCGTTTGATTTGATTCTTTTTGCAAATCGGAGTTCTTCAGTTGAACTTTCTAGTTAGATCTTTTTATTTGAGTTTTTATCTGTGCATCATTGCTTGATTGCTTATGTATGCTATTGTTTGTTTGCGATAGAACAACCGGAGTGCGAAGCGTTCTACTATGAGTCTTTAGGATTTGCAGATCGTCAGCAAGGCAAGTAACACTTTGATCATGCCCCTTTATCACCCAGTTTTTATGCATTAGTTTCAACCCTCGCACATTGCATGAGTAGGATCTCTTAACATGTGGGTTTGGGAAGTAGATGATGAGGTAGAACCACCAAATTCACACCAAGAACAGGAACAAATCATGCTGGAAAGAAATGGAGGAAGGGGGAATTTTTGGCCGTACCTCGCTTTGACATCTTGGTAAGGGGGCGGTACCCGACGGCGGCAGAGGGGGAAGGACGGTGCTGGTGTGGAGGAGGGGGCGCCGCTGCTTGGGCACGGGGGCGTGGCGGGGCGACACGGCGAGGGGGGTGGCGTGGGCGGAGGAGGGGCTCACCGGGGCGGCGAGGGCGACGCTGCGACGGGGGTGGCGTGGGGCAACGGCGACGCGAGGGCGGGGTGACGCAGGGCGGCACGGCACGGGGGCGGGACGGAGAGAGAGAGGGGACAGAGAGATTGGTCGGGCGTCATTGGCATTTTGTTAGGGCATGCTTCTTTGCCGTCTGCCAGCAGACAGCAAAGAACCTAGCTAACGGACATTAGTTTGGCCACTTTCTTTGTCGTCTGTTAGCGGACGACAAAGAAACTTTGTCGTCCGCTCCCGGATTACAACCAATGTGGCCGTTAGGTGGTCTTCGCTAGTGGGCCACCCACACTCTTTGCCGTCTGCTAGCGGACGACAAAGACTGGCCGACGACAAACATGACCTTTGCCGTTAGCTTTCTTAAAACTGATGGCAAAGACATTCCTTACCTTCAGCCAGCTGACGGCAAAGAGCTGGCTGACGGCAACTTGCAACACGCACAATGTGGCTATATCTCCCACGTGTCGAGGCACGACTTAGAGGCATAGCTGCATGGTAGTTTTGTCGCAAGAGGGGTAATCTTCACACAATCCCATGTACTGAATAAGAAAGGGATAAAGAGTTGGCTTACACATTACAAAAAAAGACACATCCATGACATTTTTTTCTGTCATACATATGACACTTCTATGACGATAATTGTGACAAAACCCGGTATCATGATAGATGTGGTGGGCTCCTACTTCTATGACAAAAAATCATGAAAGAAAATGGGCTTTTCCTCCTGGGTGGGCCGGAGACGCAGCTGCATGACATTCTTTGGGCCATCCATGACGGAAAAAACCATGGTAGAAGCGAGGGGGAGGAAACTTTCTGGGAGTTCCCGATTACGGTGGGAGGTCGGGGGCCGAGCGATGTGCATTTCTCTCGTACACGTACGAGCGTGTGTGCGAGGTGTTGGCTCTAACTGAACCCGAGTGAGGCGTTGGGCTCTAACTGAACCCGAGAGATTGCACTGCAGGCTACGTGTTACTACACCCGAGCGATCAATAGATGGCTGTTAACTGAACCCGATCGAGTGATTCCTTCGCTACTGCTGCTAACTGAAGCCGATCGATTGGATGAACAGTGAGTGTTGCGGGGGGGGGGGGGGGTGGATGAACAGTGAGAGGTGGCGTTGCCTCTGGATGAATAGGACCCCATGGTGTGGTGGAGGGCTGGATGAACAGTAGACGCTGGAGGGGTGCCCGTGTAGGGGTGGTTGAACAGGACCTCGTGGTGTGGAGGGCTGGATGAACAGGAGCCCATGGAGGCTGGAGGAGGTCGAGGATAGCCCGTGGAGGCTGGAGGAGGTCGACGGTGGAGATGAACAGTATCCTGTGGAGCCCCGTTTTACGGTACGCCACACCCATCCCGATGAACATGACCCCCGTTTCGACCGTAGCGCTCCAGCACAAGTCCGTTTCGTCCATTTTGCGGTACGCCACACCCCTCCCGATCAACAGGACCACCGTTTCGACCGTAGGAGGTCCGTTTCCTCCGTTTTGCGGTACGCTAGACCCCTCCCGATCAACAGGACCCCGTTCCAAACATAGGAGGTCCGTTTCCTTCGTTGTGCGGTACGCCAGGCCTCGTTTCCATCGCCTGTTCCGTCCAAGCCCTCCTGATGAACACGACCATGCATTCCATTCCTTCCCAGCCGGTAGGCTCCCACGCGTTCCGTTGCCTCCCGATGAACACGACGCATTCCGTTGCCTCCCCATGAACACGACGCATTTCGTTGCCTCCCCATGAACATGACGACGACGCTGTTTCCCCGTTCCGACCCAGCCATCTACACGAGCCCTGGCCGTACGTATGCGCGAGTAGGCGTTCGAGGCCCCGCCCATATGTACACATACGTGGCCGTATTTTCTTTCTTGCACCCTGGCCGATGTACGTACGTGTACATGCTACGTGCTCGCCTCTACTACGACACGTACGGGCCTCTACTACGACACGTGCGCGCTTCTACATCCACCAGTATATATGTACGTACACGTTCGCGACTAGAATGACAACGCTACGTACGCTTCGACCAAGTGGGTCCCGACTGTCAGGCACTTCCTTGCCTGCGAAGATGTAGCTGGTGGGTCCCAACAGTCAGGGGGGCGAATCGTTTTTTTTCTCGGACGCACTTCCTTGCGTGCGAAGATGTAGCTGGTGGGTCCCAGCAGTCAGGGGCAAACTTTTCTTAGCGAAATATGGTGGCCCGTACGGTGGGTCCCTGCTGTCAGGTGGAGGAATAATTATTTTGCATGTAATAAGGAGGCACTTCCTTGCTGCGGCCGTGGACCTAGCTGTCAGCCTCTCCACGTATAGTCCACGTCCGATGGAAGTCGTTCCTTGACCACATTGACCATGCCGCGCCGAGAGCACCAGGGTGGTGGACGACGGCGAGGCCTAGGAAGGGGACGACACGGAGCCGGGGAAGACGCGGCAGTGGATGCCCACGCGTAGAGGAGTACGAGGGTTCACTGGTTCGCTGTGGTGTGATGCTGCCGTCGCCGCAGAATAACAGGGGTTGTGGGTGAGTAGAGGGATGGCCTGGCTAGCGGTGGGAGTAGTAGGGGGCGGTGAGGCCTCCGCCGCATCGCAGCCGGCCACGGGAAGCAGGAGCACGAGGCACGACCGGCGCTGGTTTGGGCGGTTGGAGCAAGAAGACCAGAGGTTGAAGAAGCACTACGGCCGTTGGATGGACATCGTACGGTCACTGAACTAGAATCATGCATATTGACTAAGTTGACAAAGCCCTCCATCCCCAGCAACTTAGTAGGCCCACAAGTTAGCCTGCCACTATACTGGGTCCCAGCTAACAGGGGGAGTATTCATTTTTTGTGCGTAATAAGGAGGCACTTCCTTGTGTGCGAAGATATAGCTGGTGGGTCCGAGCTGTTAGCGGCGACAACGTTTTTTTCACGAAATACAGAGGCCCTTTCGGTGGGTCCCTGATGTCAGGTGGAGGAATCATTATTTTGCGCATAATAAGGAGGCATTTCCTTGCGTGCGGCCATGGACCTAGCTGTCGGCCTCTCCACATACAGTCCACTTCAGATGCATGTCGGTCGTTGAACACGTTGACCAGGCCGCGCCGAGAGCACCAGGGCGGTGGATGACGGCGAGGCATAGGAAGGGAACGACACGGAGGCAGGGAAGAGTCGGCAGTTGTTTCCCACGCAGAGGGGAGTACGACTGTACGAGGGTTTACTGGTTCGTCTGCCGTTGCCGACGAATAACAGCAGGTGTGGGTGAGTAGAGGGATGGCTAGGCCAGCGATGGGAGTACGGTGGGCGGTGAGGCCTGCGCGGCAGCAGAGCCGGCCGTGGGGAGGAGGGAGCAGGCAATCCCGCCGATGCTTGTTTGAGCGGCCGGAGCAGGAAGAGCAGATATTGAAGAAGCACGACGGCCGTTGGATGGCCATCCAACAATCACTGCTTGTGCATCAACCTTTTTTTAGGAAAGCCTCGAATCTGTGGAAAATAGCATACAACCCATCTGCCATTATTTCTAATAATTTACGGCCCATTTGCTAATTATTAAGGTGTTTTTTGGAGCCCATATTCTTTTTGTTAGCATTACAGCCCATATTGTGGCCACGGTTAAAAAATTATATGAAGTTTTGCATATTTCGTTGCGGTCCGAACTGTTTTTAATTCCGAAATTTCGACTCACATTCAAACTGATTTTCAAAATAAATGTATATCAATATAAAATCCAACAAATTCTCCACGCATAAAAATTAATGTAATTTAAAATCTCGAAATGAAAAAAAGATATTTGAAACTAATTGCCGGTTTGATGTGTTTTAAAAATGTACATCCCATTTCTCATTACTGATAGGCCATTTTCTCGGCCAGCTGAATGAATCTCTCCTCATCTTGAAAGATTTGTAGCCCAACAGGCCTGACAAAGAGACTTACTTGGCAAATCACAAAAAAACTGGGCTCTAGCCGTGAACCCAGCTATCAGTCCATTTGTTTTTTAGTCCATTTGGTGGGCTGGGTGAAACAATGATGTAGCATCTATGCAGCCCACTTAAATCCAATTTGCATTTTTCTCGAAATCCACGGACTTGCTGGGCTGGGTGAAAATATCATCTTGGGCTAGAAGGAGAAATGTTATAAAAACATAAACACATGATTGCACGTCAGTAAAATCTTTGCAAGCTTATGTACGCAATCACTAGGAGTTAACTTGGCAAGTTATATATATAAACAATTATTATTATTATTTTGTAAGAACTTTCAACTTACAAAATAAAATATCATTTTAATTTGATGAGTTAATAGTACGTGGGGTATCATTATTTTTTAGGCTAGACGTGGGACAGTTGAGTTGGTTCTAGGGGAAAGTACTGGGAGAAAACTCAGTTTACATCGAAAAAGAAAGTGGGAGAAAATTTAGAGACCTGCTGGGTCCACCTGAGGAGGGGAATATGTTGGGAGGAAGGAGATTCAAAGCACGGCAGCCGAGTGAAATTGTTTTTTTACGGACAAGTGAATTAGTTTACATACATAAGAAAATGGCCACTAAAAAGCAATCAGGTTAATGGGTTCTTAAAAGAAATATTTCAAACAAGACAGATAATTACGACACATAGGCTAATGCATGAAACACTCAGATGATAAAGGTGCTTATAAACAGATAAAGTACAACATCTAGACCTTCCTGGCACGCTTGATCATGACGCTGCGGCTGTCCGTGTACTCATCGGTTACGAGAAGCAGACACACCCTCATGTCCAAGATCTGTCTGTACATGTCGTAGCATGCGTATGCGTCCTTGGCCGTGTAGGTTATGTAGGCTAGATTCAGAGGTACCTCCCACGTGTTCAGGTCGTCTTCTTTCATGCTGGCGTATCAGGGGTCGATGATGGTCTCAGCGAGGTCGACCACAGAGTCCTTCTCCTGCCCATTGTTGATGATCTTGTATTGCTTCTTGATGTTGACAAGCTTGTTGCACCAGATGGCAGAATCATCACGTTCTTCCTTCTCTCCACCGTAGCGAAGGTGCAGTCGGCGCTGCCGATGAAACGGGCGAATGCTCCAGAACCTGGTGCAACCATAGGACTGAGGCGAGGAAGAGCTTCACTGAGTACGTATCGTTGGTGTACATCACATTCAACTTGGTGCAGCCATAGGAGTGAACAATGAACTCAAAGGGGAACTCCTTGCTAAAGTCCATATCCAGCAGCTCATCCCTCGGATCTCCATTGGAGTCTCTTCGAGTGAACGAGTGTGTAGGCGGCGGCAGCAGTTCATTTTTCAGCTCTTGGGGAACTGGATTCAACAGTAAGATGATTGTGTACAGGCGACAACAATTACTACCCCTCCCTCGTCCACTGCACGCCCGACAGAAGATGCACCCTCGGCCACACGTTGGTAAATGAGCGGGTCTGTATTGGTACTATAATAACAGGAGTTAGTGGTCACTTTACTTAAATTTAATTACCTTTAGTAGAAATTTGTACTTAAAACAAGCAATGCATTCGCTCGTTCTATCAGTGACATAGGATCAACATGCACACAATTAGAATTATTATTTCAGGACGCACACGATCAACACATTTGTCGCACTTTCACAAAGACAATACCACCAAGTTTGAACTGTTTGTTATGGTTGTTATCCTCTGCATCATCATGCCGTGTGTCCTAGCTTGCAATATTCAGAACCAACAAATAAGATCCAAATAATAAGTACAACAAAGATGCCTACACATCTCATTGATTCCCAGCTTGCAAGATTCAGAGCCAACAAATAAGATCCAAATAATAAGTACAACAAAGATGCCTACACATCTCATTGATTCCCAGCTTGCAAGATTTAGAACCAACAAATAAGATTCAAATAATAAGTACAACAAAGATGCCTACACATCTCACTGATCCCCAGCTTGCATTATTCAGAACTAACCCATTAGATCCTTTTGATAAAGTGAATATCGGGATTAAATCCATCTTGGCTAGCCATGTCATACAATCGAAGAACATGGTGAATGCTCTTGACCGTCACAACATCTGTAGTTGAGTATTCATGTTTGCATAGCATGTTTGCACAACACAAACAAGGAGATAGGAGAGCATGATTTCGCTTTAATAGCGGCCTCCTTGAACTCAACCTCCAGCTCTACTTGGATGAGCTCTGCCTAGAGTTCCATGATTCAATTCATGCGCCTTTTTCTGCAGTTCACCTGAAATGAAGCAAAGATTGCATCATTCAGCAAGCAAGAAGTACTTGCTCTTGTGAGTTGCAGGTTCTTCTTTAGTAGTTGCACTAAAATTGAGGAACATTAAGGTTGGCTGTCTGGCTCATGTAAGGTGCAACTATAATTTTCTTATCCTTTTGTGCTGTTCCACTAAAATAAAGTGCCATTGTGGTGACAGTGACGGCTCCATCTTGCAAAGGCCAATAAAATGTTGCACGAGATTACTAGCAGAACTTGATGGAGATTTTGGAAACTCCAATCACCATTTTGTGCAGTTCCACCAAAATTGAGAGATGTTGCCCACGTAACATTTTAGTTGAACTACACAAGACACTCATTCCAAAAAAAGTGTTTTGTACAGTTCACCAAAAGGTCACAATAGCAACAAGGTGAAATGGATATCCATATCTGCACAAAAAGATATAAAGTAAATAGGTGCTGGTCAATAAGAATATACGAAACATATACAAAATGAAAAGAAGCATCTTAATTATGTTCATGGCAATCACGCAAGGACAGTAGAAATTTTAAAACATCAGCAATGCTTCATGTTACCAGAAGCATTACGATTAACAATGAGATTCCTCAAATATGGGATCACTTTAATGGTGGCATTGCTTGTTTACCACACACAGTAAATCAACAGTAGCTAAAGAGTTGGTTTAAGGGCATGGGACCGTGGGGACACCAGGACACTCAACAGCGTAAAGGAGCAACTTACTTATCATACTGGGGAAAACAGCAGGAGTGCCATTGTACTATGTGAGGGCAGCAAATCTAATCCTGGAGACCTTTTACTATGTCAAGGTAGCAAATCTAATCCTGGAGACCTTTTACTATGTGAGGGCAGCAAATCTAATCCTGGAGACCTTTTACTATGTGAGGGCAGCAAATCTAATCCTGAGACCCTTTACTATGTGAGGGCAGCAAATCTAATCCTGGAGACCTTTTACTATGTGATGGCAGCAAATCTAATCCTGGACATACTCTGTTGACTTGTCCACTAGCCGCCACTTTCTATCCCTTTTTCAACCAATAATAGATCTGTTCCTTATCTAGTTTGTACTGCGGTTTCCCATTATTTCCCTTTTCAACCAAGAGACCGGTTGGGTATCCGGTCTCGACTACTTTCACCATATTATTTCCTCTTTGAATCAAGTCCTAGATTCATGCTACAACTTTCCCCCCTTTCTTCGTTGTTTGAACAAAGTCCTAGATTCGAATGCATGAAGTAGCTTTACCTCTAATAATACTAAAAATTTAGGTGGCTTTGGAAGAGCTGATGGGAGTAGAAAAAGATGCACATGCAGACACCTGGGGAGCTGGGGCAGTAGAGCAAGGCTGATTTCGAAGAAATTATACCTGAGCGTCGCCGGGATGTCGGCGGTGGCAGTTCGGATCTGCGGACAATACAACAGGGAGGAAGAAGGGTCGGAGGGCCTCTCGAGCCGGCCATGTGTCGGAGAGAACGGCACAGGCAGAGGATCGGGCACCTCCGGCAGCTGTGGGTTTCCTCCCTCGGCGGCGATGACCACGTGAATGATGCACCCTTTAGTCCTCTACACACACCGGCCGAAGGGATCCGGCCAGATCTGTGACCAGCCGTGAGCAGAGAGAAAATCTCGCTCCCGCTGTCTTGTTTATATCTAGAGAGGATGAGAGAATGAAGAGAGCAACCCTAGTAAAGCAACCGCTGAGGCCCCTGCGTCCATATATAGTGGAGTGATTATCTTTTTTCTCTCCACAACAAGCGTTTAAATTTGTGTATGTGGCATTAATGAAAAGAAACTCTCTATTTAAGGTGACTAATGTATGACTCCTACTTACTAGTAGTAGTACTACATTATTGTTCGGTTGTGCTCCGCACCCCTCCATTCATTGAACAACCCCACGGGTGAATAAACATACAGTAAGTACTGTATTTATATAGAACAAACAAGCTCGAACTATTTTTGCGTAGTTAAAAGTTGAGGGCGGGGCTTTTCCCGGGCAGTACGCGCGGCAGTTTTCAGGTAGGGCCAGAAGACTATTTTATTTTTAAAAAAACTTCGAGATGGCCACATAGCATGGAGCTGACCCAAACGATTTTAAGCTTACAGGCATGGTACATGCTATCCTAGACTACTATACACATGAAACTGCCACACGAGCGTCCGGGCTGCGCTTGGCTCTTCACATCTTCGGGAAGTCGAACAATGATGGAATACTAATGCACTGGAGGAGTACTACAGTATGCTTCTGGCCATCTGACACCGATTGAACTGCTGCATGTCCATCGCGTGCAGGAGGGAGAGCGTGTAGCGAAAGCTTCTCCTAGTCTTTCCAGCCACCACGCTCATGGGCGAGGGAGGGACGCTCCTGCCTTTGCGTGTATGACAGGTGGGCCCTACAGGTGTGTGGCCAACCTGTCATACAGCCAAAGGCAGGTGCAGTTATGTCCGTGAGGGAGAGGATAATCAAACTTCTCGTTGATGTACGAGTTGACGCGACACATCAAAGCACTACACTCGATATATGTCAATAATTTGTGTGTGTGACTCCCAGATGTAGAGGCCGGGGGTCATCATCCTCCTTTTCGAGAAAAAACAGACGCGTGTGTGAGAGGACAAGTGTGTGGGTGCACCTCTTCTCTTCCTGTATAACGTACTACTAAACTCAGAGTACAAGTTTTTGTGGGTGGCATGATGGTGCGTGCGAGAAGTCCCAAGAGATAGGTTTAATGCATTAATTGCAATGCATGCATGCATAAAGTACATGCATTGGTCAATTTTCTCTTAATACTTGCATGCAATGATATAATGCACCTTGGAATCGGAACATGTGTTGGGGAACAACCAAATTGAGCCTTATAAAATGGAAAAACTAAAATTTTGAGATAAGCCCTATAAAACCGGAAATGAGGGAGTAGAAAAAGAAGTACTCCATCCGGGAATAGTGCCGCACTTCGAAACTAGAACCGTCAATAAATTTTGAGCTTGCGTCTCATCACATTCCAAATTACTCCACGCTATATTGAATTGCAAACCTGTTCACACCGATCACAACCTAAACGGTTTCCCACTTAGGAGCGTATTAGTACTTGGTTATAAATACTAGTATGCCAAGATGACTGCACATTCCTCCTCAACTCCTCATCCACAAAACACAAACAAGTCATTCTGCATCCTTCCCTTGCGTCTGCCATGGCCAGCGTGAGTTCTGGGTCGAGAGATTGCCACCAGGGAGAGGCGAGCATGGAAGCGGAAGCACGAGAGATGTCCCGCCTCGCTGCGAGAGCAACCGACATGTCCCGCCGAGCGGAAGTAGCAGCACAGAGGTCTCGCTGCGCCGCTGAAGTAGCACGGAGGTCCCGCCGCACCGTCGATGCAGCAGACTAGTCCGATCGCGCCGCGGAAGCAGCAGAGATGTCCCGTCGCGCCACGAATGCAGCAGATATGTCCCACCGCGCCGCGGCGGCCTGGGAAAATTTCTCGCGGGCAGGCGACGACTGTTACAGGCGCATGCATCCGATTGTCCATAGCCAGATGGATCAGATCTCCGGCTCGGCGAGGTTGCAGGATGACATGATAGCCTCCTTTGAACAAGCTATCGGCAACTAAGTGAGGGTAATGAGAGGCTCCGGGCCGAGCGCGACCTGCTGAGGGAGAAGATCGTCCGAAGTGCAGACCTGCAGGAGGAGACCAGTGCCTTGTTGAAGAAACTTATGGACGAGAATGACATGCTCCGCAACGAGCGCCCCAGGCTGGTGGAGGAATCCTTGGATGTTCTCAAGCAGCCTCTTGAGGACACGAAAGAGCTCATCGCCGCTCGCCGCGGAGACTAGTTTCCTAGTTTCTTTTGATGTAATAATCAGTTTAGGATCTGGATTGTGTCGTCGGTTGTGAAATGTTCGGTTCTAGCACGGATGTTTTGCCTTTGTTGGCCTCTTGGGATGTTGCGATTTCAATTTGGTAGCTTTTAGTCCTTCGTGTTAGGCTGGAGTTGTGCTGAACTTCTTGTGAATTGTGGTGGTTTTCAGTAATGAAAATCGGAAGGGGCAAGCCCTTCTTTGATTAAAAAAATTTAATCGTCCTTATATATTCATCAGTCTTGCTATAAGTCACAGTAGATGCTATATAGGTCCGTCGGATCTTACACCATGATCCGTGCTTTCAGATTTTCTTTTTTCTCTCTTAAATCTCAGTCGAGTGAGACATAGCCATGCCATTAAACAGAGGCTCGGGCACCATTAATGGAGACCTTGGGAGAGAGGTGGACGACAGATGGAGGTCAAAGGGCTCTCCTCCCGATAAGCACGCATAGGGGTCTGATCGCACGCCACTCATACTCAAATAGCTACCCTGCACGACGCCTCCTAGCTAATAAAAAATGTTGACGCACGGCGGCACGTAAATGGTACTAGTAAGTAGAATGCCCACGGTTTCAATAATACTTGTGTTTCCGATTGTAACGTGACAACAGTTGTTCCAAAATGACTTTGTTGATTGTTAATGTGTGCGCCTTCGCAAATCGGACTGCAAATTTACCACAGCATGGTTGTGCCATGTCATGGCACCAAGCCAAGTTTCATTATTTTCATGCGTGTTTTGGATTTACAGGAATTAAAAAATTAAGTTTCTCAATGTTTCCAACCCAGCCACGACGCCCAGAATTTTGAATTTCATTCCCATTTCTTGCATGGAACCTAGAAATTTACATGAGGACACACATGTGATTTTTCAACCAACTTTGGTGCACTAGAACATGTGCTTGTATTTCAAACTTGAATTATGCACACAAAGGTGACACGTTCCCTCCCAGAACCACGAGCCTTCTTGAGAGAAGCTTTGATTTGCAGGAAGCTTATACCAAAATTTGTTCCTATTTGGCCAGTTTTTTTACCACGGCATGGTACTACCATGACATGACACCATGCCAAGTTTCATGATTTTAAAACCAAGTTTCTCAATGTTCTCGACCAAGCCATGATGCCCAGATGTTTGAATTTTATTCTCATTTTTTGCATGGCACCTACTCCCTCCTTCCATCTATATAGGGCCTAATGTGTTTTTCAAGATAGCATTTGACTATTGACAAGATTAATAGCACATGAGATGTATACTATGAAAATTATATTATTGGAAGCTCCCTTGACATATAAAATTGAAGGTATGCTTTCTATAAGTTGCATGTCATATATTATTGCTCTAACGTTTGGTCAAAGTTAGCCTCAAAAAATGCATTAGGACATATATAGATGGAAGGAGGGAGTAGAAATTCACCGGAGGACACAAATGTGATTTTTCAACCAACTTTGGTGCACGGGAGCATGTGCTTGTAGTTCAAATTTGAATTATGCACATTAAATGACAAAAAACTCAATTAATGTGTAAATAAGGCCAAACGAAGCCGGAATAATTCCAAAATTTAACAGGGCACTCATGTAGTTCTATGTTGCCTTTGTAAATAAACTCAAGGGGGACAATGTATATCGTTTCGCACACAAAGGTGCCACGTTCCCTCTCAGAACCACGAGCCTTCTTGAGAGAAGATTCGGTTTGCAAAAGCTGATACCAAAATTTGTTCCTATTCGACCAATTTTTTTACCACAACATGGTAGTACCATGAGATGACATCCATGCCAAGTTTCATGATTTTCAAACGTGTTTTGGATTTACAAGAATTTTAAAACCAAGTTTCTCAATGTTCTCAGCCGAGCCACGATGCCAAAATGTTTTAATTTTATTCTCATTTCTTGCATGGGACCTAGAAATTCACCCGAGGACACAAATGTGATTTTTCAACCAACTTTGGTGCACGAGAGCATGTGCTTGTAGTTCAAATTTGACTTATGCACATTAAATGACAAGAAACTCAATTAATATATAAAAACGACAAACGAACCCAGAATAATTCCAAAATTTAACAGGGCACTAATGTAGTTCTATGTTGCCTTTGTTAAGAAACTCAATGGGGGGCAGCGTATATCATTTCACACTCAAAGGGGGCACGTTCCCTCTTAGAACCACGAGCTTCCAAATCGGCCCAATTTTTTACCACAACATGTTAGTGCCACGACATGACACCATGCCAAGTTTCATGATTTCCAGGCGAGTTTTGGATTTACATGAATTTAAAATCAAAGTTTCTCGATGTTCTCGGCCGAGTCATGACGCCCAGATGTTTGAATTTCATTCTCATTTCTTCCATGTGACCTAGAAAGTCAACCAAGGACACACATGTGATTTTTCAACCCACTTTGGTGCACCGGAGCATGGCATGCAATTCATATTTAGATTATGCACATTAAAAGTCTAGAAACTCAATTAATGTATAAAAAAGGCCAAATGAACCCGAAATAATTCCAAAATTTAACACGGCACTCATATAGTTCTATGTTGCCTCTGTAAATAAAATCAGGAGGGAGGCAGCGTATATCATTTCGCACACAAAGGTGACACGTTCCCTCTCGAAACCATGAGGCTTGTTGAGAGAATCTCCAGTTTTGCAAGAGGCTTATACCAAAACTTGTCCCAATTCAGCCAAAAATTATACGTATGAAAACAGGGTTTAGATTATCCCAAACATCTCGCTACCTAGACCAATAATGTACTATGATTTGAATTCAACATAAAATGGATACAAATATTTGAATTGGAGAGCGTATGGTACATGTAGTTCATAGTGAAATATGATTACTGCTATATGTATGTTTTTGTTATCAAGATAATATTTAAATTATTGTATAACTTGACAACAATCATATTCAAATAAGCAAAATTGATTCAAATTTAGTCCATATGGTAGACGACAATATATATGTTCACATGGTGGAGTAAAATGTTCATATATGATGGAAGATCAAAATGCACGACTACATCAATTATAAACCGCAAGGTCACCTAATGATATATTCGAATTCAACATAACGTGGATTCAAAAATTGAAATTCGAGATCATGGCATTTGTAATCATATAAAAAGGGACATTACACTTTCTTTGGTGGGAATTGATTTGTTTTTTGTTGTTGTTGAGGGAAGTGCGAATCGATTTGGTACTGTGCAGGGTAATCTTGTTCTCCCGATTTTTTTTACATTTTTCTTGTAGTTCTTTCAATGGCATCTATAGCAATATAGTAAAAGGGGACATGACTCTATTGTGTCTTGTATGAATTGTTTTTCTACACATTAAGTTTGTTCTGCCGAACAAGGAATCTGCACCTTGTTATCGCAAAATTTTCAAGCTCGAGTATCTTTTGTCTCACCTGCTTTGAAACTCCCGCTTCTTCAACCCGCATCGCGCCTTGTTATCCCGAAATTTGGATGCACGCGAGAACTCCCTCCTCATCCGAAATCGCTCCTGCAGCCCAGACACGCGAAATCCCCCTTCTACCCCTCAGCCGGAAATGAAGCTCCACGTCGCGGTGTCAAAACCGGTGGGGGTATGCTGGTAACTTACCCTACATTTCGGACAAGCACGTCCCTAAGCTTGGCTCCCCCTCCCCCTCGCCCCCCCATTCGTACACCAAGGCAGCCAAAACCCGCGAAACCCCATGCTCCTCCGTCGGCCTCCCCACCGCCGCCCAGCCGGAGACTCTTCCCCAACTACGTCGTCCATCGCAACAGCTCGACGTCCATCATCCACCGCACCGGATGAGGACCCGTTGTCGATCTCGTCGTCCTGCCGGATCAGCCGCCCCGTCCTCCACCTCCAAGAAGCTACCCTGACGTTCGCCTCGTCTATCGCGCCACCTTAATCCCCACTGCGCCGTCTTGACCTGCCCCACCAGAACCGCAGCACGCTCCCCAATTCCTCCGATGAAGCCGTGGCCAACTCGGCGCCACCAAGGAGGTTCTGCACTCATCACTGCATTTTATCTTTTATTCGATCTCATGGGGCTGCCGGTGCTCGATACCGAGCAGACATGGCGTGTCTCCATCGACTGCGCCGTCACCGGCCACATCATCCATGGCATCTCTCCCCCATGTTGTTGCTTCCTCGGTGGCGACTTCCACAACGGCACTAGCTGCACCTGCTCTGGCTCTCGCTCGCGCTGCGGCTCTATTCTTGATGTCGGTCACACTACTGCACTGCTCCTGCTTTCGTTCATGCTGCTGCTCTGCTCTTGCTCCCACTTGCGCTGCTGCTGCTGCACGATCTTCGGCAGCTATAGGAGTTGCTGCTTTAGCACTCGCTGGCGGTGCTACTGCATGACTTGCTCTCTGCTAGTGTGTTCCCTACTCGAGCGTCTGCTAATTTAGATCACTGCTTCTCTGCTACTAGTGCTCGAATGCCCTAAACATCTATTGCAATGCTCTGTTACTAGTTCAATCAGTTTCGACAGTAAAATTAAGTTTCGACTGTGAAGTTCATTTTCTTCAGTTAAGTTCAGAGTGAACAGTACTTACAACATCTATCGGAGCGGCCGTGGCGCGGCTGATGCGTTTTACATCTAGCACTTTTGGGTGATGTATTTTACATCATCTATTGCAGATGATATTAGGGTCCCACTTTAGATTAACGTTGTTTGTCTTGTCATGCTTAAACCTCGTCGCCATACACCTTAGCGGAGCTGCTCCAACGATGGAACCGTCCATCACAGCAGAGCAGTACCCTCGGCACCGTTTCTAGAGGCCTCGGATCTTCTTCCCCGCCTCCGACAGTCACACCAGCATCATCACCATACTCCAGGTCCAACCCAATGATGTTGAGGTCCACAAGGCTATGCCAAAGAGGTTGTACACTCATCGCATCACTTTGTTTCTCCATTCCTCTGTTCTTCCAATTCATGTGAGCCAAACACCCAGGTTGACTGAAATCCTATGTTTCCAAATGCTCTGTTTTGCACGTGCATTCCTATCCTATTCATGTGTTTTTCCTATCCATGCGTTTATAGAATCCTCCAATTCTAAGGCGCCCTTACAGATTTACTTCATTTTCAGATAGGCGTCAAAGAAAACTCTGTGTGTTATGTCCTGCTCCTGCCATGCTGTCATCCACCCCACCTGAGGTGCACCATTGACAAAAGCGTTCACTGCAGCAGAGATCCCCCTGCAGACTTCCTTTCACCGCCTCAGATCATCTTCCCCGTTGCCGGCAGCCACGCCAACTGCATTACCATCATCGACTGAGCAGATGAACCTGAGGACTACACAGTTCCAGAAGAGAGGTTGCGGTCTTTCGTGTGTGCTTATGTTATACATCGGTTATTATTACCTGCTACTTTATCATTCAATCTTGAGTTTTGAATCGCCCATGGGTCTCATATCGAGCTAGCAACGAATAGTATCTGTCTACTATGTGGTTCATCTGGGGTCTTCTATGTGGTTCATGTTGGGTGGGCAAGAAACAATAGATGATCCATTGTCTATCTTTTTAAACTGAAGCTATAATCTACCTGCTATCATTAGTTTTGGATCCATCCACTAGTTTTGCTACCATCAGTCTTGATTTTTGCATGCACCCCTTAGGCCTTACAAAATCTAACTATTTTTTATTATGCATGTCAGATATTGTACACAATCGTACTGAACATGTAGAGAAAAAGAGAAGACCGTTGCGTGCGAATATAATGTCATGCATACGCCGCTCCATGGTCGGCGAAGTGCCCCCCCTCCTGCATTTCCAGATTGTATTCTAGAGGAAGATAACTGTTCAGATGGAGATTCAGAAGGAGCCGACCATGCCTATTTACCACCTGAGGTGTTTGCTCTAACCTGGCATGCTGATGTTGGTCATATCATGCATATGGCGCCTTGCATTGCTTACATTATACATCTTATATGTCATCAGCTTAGTTTAGATTTGCTTTGTGTGAATGCCACCTGTTTGGTTTCCATATCATACTCCCACCATTCCTAAATATTTGTCTTTTTAGAGATTTCAACAAGTGACTACATACGGAACAAAATGAGTGAATCTACACTCTAAAATGTGTCTACATACATCCGTATGTGGTAGTCCATTTGAAATCTCTAAAAAGACAAATATTTAGCAATGGAGGGAGTATATGGGAATTATGCAATGCCATCTTCTTGAGCCAGGCATCATATACGTGAATCATGCAATGACATCCTGTTTAGCCAGTCATCGTATATGTGAATTGTATCATGCCATATTTTTTTTCCATATTGTATTCCATTTGTCAATAATGTTTATACATTCATCTACTCTTCCTGTGCATCAGCCATTTGAGTCGGTCATGGGAAAATCTGGAGTGAAAACAAGGTCTTCCGAGCAGTCAGTGCTACCTGTCAATGCAGATTTCTTGCTGGTTACAGATAACTCCTTAGGGGAGGATTCAGAGAGAGATGACCAGTCGTATCCCCCCCCCCCCGAGGTGCATGCTCTAACTTGGCTGGGTTATATTACTCATATCAGGCATATGGTGTCTTGCATTGCCATGCCATCGGCTTAGATTAGACATGCTTTGTGTGAATGTCTCCTGTTTGCTTTCTATATCAGATATGTGAATTATGCAATGCCATGTTTTTCAGCCAGTTATCATATATGTGAATTATGCACCGCCATGGAGCCAGGCATCATATATGTGAATTATCTCATGCCATCTTTTTTTTATTACCTATTCCATTTGTCGACAATCTGTGTATATTGAACTACTCTTCATGTGTATCAACCATTTGAGCCGGTTATGAAAAAATCTGGAGTGAAAACAAGGTCTTCAGAGCAGGCAATGGTACCTGTTGAAGCATATATCTCGATGGTTACAGGGAGCTCCTTAGAGGAGGATTCAGAGACAGATGACCAATCCTATATCCCACCTGAGGTGTATGCTCTAAGTTGCAATGTTTATATTCCTCATATGATGCATATGGTGTCTTGCATTTCTTAGTTTAGACATCATATGCACAATATTGAATTCTATCTCCTTAGTTTAGAGATCATACATGCGAGTGCCAGCTGCTTAGTATATGAATCAATTATGTCAATTATATCATGCCATCCTGTATACTTAGACAACATGTATGTGAATTATTTCATCCCAACCTATTTTAGAAAGACATCATATAGTTTTGTCATGTCATCCTGTTTAGGTACTCATCATATGTTGAATTATGCCATTATATCCTCTTAAGTTATCCATCATATATCTGAAACTGTGTCATGCTATCCTATTTAGTTAGGCATCATATATGTGAAACTTTGTCATGCTGTCCTGTTTGGTTAGACAACATATATGTGAATTACCACATCTGTCTATCATACAATGTCTGTATGTGAATTACCACATCTGTCTATCATACAATGCAGATAAGGTTCAAGATAGTGAGACAACCCTGTTGGTCTCCATGAAAGGTGATAAAAACGATCTTGGAGACAGTGAGAAAACCCCACAGTCCTGCGTTGATGTAGTGTTCGAGTTACTGGCCAGTACCGCTGGCACAAGCTCTTCGAACTCACTGCCTGAATCACTTCGGCTTCTTCAGTCTCAGCTATAAGCTGAAAGGCATCAGTCAGCTATGCTGCGGCAAGAAGCCGAAGGACTGAGGAAGTCCCTGCAGAATTCAGATGCGTACTTTCTTGTGCAACAGCAAGCGCTGGAGGATTTAAGTGCCAAACAAGAGAAAGTTAATAAGCTTGCTAAGCATCTTGCCAGCATTATGGGTACCCAGGATATTGTTTCTTGAACTCTTCTGAAGTGGTTTTAGTTCTGGACTTGTTTTGCTGCGGCGTTTATATGCTGCTTTGTTCCCTATATTTGCATTGGTGGCGAACTTTGATGCCCAGTGGATGTAATATGTGTAATAGCCGTGATAGCCTAGCATAAGTTGCTTGCTTATTTATTTCCTTGTTGTCTTGTTTATTTGTTTGCTTGTAGTCAGTGCAGTTCTTTTTCTGCGATTTGCTAGTGGCTGCAATAACCTGTTTTTAAAACTAGGCCACAATAACCATGGGCTAATATTTACTGTAGTGACAACGGGCCTCCTCCGGGCCATAGAAACAGTGGGCCTTCTACGAGCCGTAGAAACAGTAGGCCTTCTACAGGTCGTAGAAACAATGGGCTTTCTACGGCCCATAGAAACAATGAGCCTTCTACGGGTCGTATCATCAATGGGCCTTATACGTGCCATATGATCGATTGGCCAAACATGGTCCAATAACATGCCGCATTATGGTCGTAAACGGGCTAGAGTTGGAATCGTCCTTTCATGGGCTGACCATAACGGGCCATCATTAATAGGCCTTATTTGATGACGCTATGAAAATGGCCCAACGTATTAACGGACCACAAACAGGCTGACTGTAACCACAGGCTGAATTTGGCCCACAAGCAGAAAATGACAGTAACGGGCCGTAAGTAAACGAATGCCGGAAATGAGCCCAAGAATAAATGAGCTCTAAGAAGGCCGAAAGATAACATGGGCTGGAATGGCCCAACGGAATAATGGGCCGTTAATGGGTATAAAGCGATACACTGTTCATTACGGGCCAGTTTCACCACGGGCCATTAATGGGTGTAAAGTGATACACTGTTCATTACGGGCCAGTTTCACCACGGGCCGTTAATAGGCCAAGAGTTACATAGGGCCTCATATGGGCCGAAAGACGTCATGGGCCATACATGGGCCAGAAGTGAAAATGGGCTGGAATCATATTGGATGGCCCAGATGACGCTACTGGGCCTAATTCAGATAGGGCGTAACGGGCCTTGGGTGAGCGGGCTGTAAATGGGCTATATGTGAACAGGCCGTTAACAGGCTTTCCATGGGCCGGCCCACCACCTTTTGACCAAGTTAAATAGACCGGCCTTTTCACAGGAATGGGCCTCTGTTGGGCCGTGCCACATGTCTACGTATCATAGGCGCCTTCTGTGCAATGAGTGGATGACATCTGTCCCAACGATGAGCCGACACATGTTTCCTCCAGCCAACGATGATTTTACACATGGAAAATCCCCATTGGTCGGGGTTGTTAACGGGTTATCAGATCCAAAACCCGACCCGATAGCTTAACGGCGTTCCGTTACGGTGGATGCCACGTGTCGGTCACCCTTGATGAAAGAACTTCTGTGACGCATGATTTATCGTCATGGAAGTGCACACTTCCGTGATGATAATTTTGGTAATGTCATGGAACACTTCTACGACAACACAGGTATGCCTATCTTGATTCTGTCATAAAATCGTCATGGATGTACATGCATAACAAAAAACGCGACCTACTGTGACAAACACGTATCATCACGGAAGTGTATTTTTTTAGTGAGAATCACTACTTCACAAAAATACAAGTTAAACATACATCATCCAGAGTACAATCAAGGTCCGACTACAGAACCAAAATAAAAGAAGACAACCCCAAATGCTAGATCCTCGATCGTCCCAACTGGGCTCCACTAATGGTCAACCGGAAAAGACACAAAACGACAATCAAGAACTTCATCAAGCTCCCGCCTGAGCTCGGTTGCATCACCTGCACTGGTATCATCGGCACCTGCAACTATTTGGAAGTATTTGTGAGTCACGAGGACTTAGCAATCTCACACCCGCGAGATCAAGACTATTTAAGCTTATGGGTAGGATGAGGTAATGAGGTGGAGCTGCCGCAAGCACTAAGCAAATATGGTGGCTAACATACGCAAATAAGAGAGAGAAGAGAAGGCAACGCAATGGTCGACGAGCTAGAAGTGATCAAGAAGTGATCCTGAAACTACTTAGGTTCAATCATAACACAAGGTCGTGTTCACTTCCCGGACTCCGTCGGAAAGAGACCATCACGGCTACACACGCGGTTGATGCATTTTAATTAAGTCAAGTGTCAAGTTCTCTACAACTGGACATTAACAAATTCCCATTTGCCACATAACCGCGGGCACGGCTCTCGAAAGTTTATACCCTGCAGGGGTGTCCCAACTTAGCCCATCACAAGCTCTCACGGTCAACGAAGGATATTCCTTCTCTCAGGAAGACCTGATCAGTCTCGAAATCCCCGTTACAAGACATTTTGTAGGAACAAAAGTATGTCTAGAAGGGGGGTGATTAGACTACTTGACCAAATAAAACTGATCCTTTTCCCAATTTTAGTTACTGGCATATTTTAGCAACTTTGGACAAGTCAATCAATCTTAACACAATTCAAGCAAGCATGCAAAGAGTATATGAGCAGCGGAAAGTAAAGCATGCAGCTTGCAAGAATGCAAAGGGAAGGGTTTCGATAGGTGGTGCTATTGTACATCCACGTTGATGGAGACTTCAACCCATGAAGGGTAACGACTGCGTGAGTCCACAGAGGGCTCCACCCATGAAGGGTCCATGA
This sequence comes from Triticum aestivum, assembly GCF_018294505.1. Classification (NCBI taxonomy): domain Eukaryota; kingdom Viridiplantae; phylum Streptophyta; class Magnoliopsida; order Poales; family Poaceae; genus Triticum; species Triticum aestivum. The sequence goes on along the minus strand of NC_057800.1, from coordinate 353,627,681 downwards.
AGAAGCAACCTTGTCTATCCCACCATGGTCGTTGCCCACAAAGGACTTGCCTCACTAGCGGTAGATCTTCATGAAGTAGGCGATCTCCTTCCCCTTACAAACTCCTTGGTTCAACTCCATAATCTTGTCGGAGGCTCCCAAGTGACACCTAGCCAATCTAGGAGACACCACTCTCCAAGAAGTAACAAATGGTGTGTTGATGATGAACTCCTTGCTCTTGTGCTTCAGATGATAGTCTCCCCAACACTCGACTCTCTCTCACAGGATATGGATTTTGTGGAAAGAAGATTTGAGTGGAAAGCAACTTGGGAGGGCTAGAGATCAATATTCATATGGTAAGAATGGAATATCTTGGCCTCAACACAAGTGTTGGTGGTTCTCTCTCAGAAAAGGTAAGTTGGAAGTGTAGGTACGTACTGATGGCTCTCTCCATGAATGAAGAGGAGGTGGAGGGGCATATATAGCCTCCACACAAAGTCTAACCATGACACACAACTTGCCAATCTTGGTGGGACCGAATTGATAAACTCGGTCGGACCGATTCAGCAAAGCTAGTGACCGTTAGGATTTTCGGTGGGACCGACATGCAACTCGGTAGGACCGATATGGTTAGGGTTAGGGCATAATGTAATCTTGGTGAGACCGATTACACAAACTCGGTGAAACCGATTTTGGTAATGAGCTAACCAGAGAGTTGGTCAGGTAAACTCGGTGGGACCGATTCGCTCATTTCGGTGAGACCGAAATGTTACGAAAGGGAAACAAAGAGTTTACATTGCAATCTCGGTGGGACCGATCTCTCGTCTCGGTGGGACCGAAACGTTATGAAGGGAAACAGAGAGATTACAATCCCATCCGGTGAGACCGAGATCCCTATCGGTGAGACCGATTTGCCCAGGGTTTGTGGCAGTGGCTATGACATCTAAACTCGGTGGCGCCGGATAGAAAGAATCAGTGGGGCCGAGTTTAACTTTTCGTTTAGGTCATATGTGCATGTGAGAAAGTAGTTGAGGGCTTTGGAGCATATCACTAAGCATTTTGAGCAAGAGCCTCATTAAGCAAGACCTCATCCCTCCTTGATAGTATTGGATTTTCCTATAGACTCAATGTGATCTTGGATCACTAAAATAGAAAATGTAGAGTCTTGAGCTTTGAGCTTGAGCCAATTATCTTGTCCTTAGCATTTTGAGGGGTCCACTTTTCTCATCCATGCCATGCCAATCATTGAGCTTTCCTGAGATACTAATCTTGAAATAGCATTAACTCAATGAGCTATATGTTGTTAGGAATTACCAAAACCACCTAGGGATAGTTGCACTTTCAATCTCCCCCTTTTTGGTAATTGATGATAACATATAGATCAAAGCTTCGACAAATGATAATAAGAGTGAAAAACATTGTTGCTTTGAGAGGTATGTGAAAAGCAAGAGCTCCCCCTAAATTTGTGCATAGTTTAAGATTTGCTTTGGACTGCAAATGCACAATGAGTTAGGATCATGGCTACTCTTCCATGTCACATACATCTTGGTGGAGCGCTCAAAATGATAATAATTAAATACATGCACTCATCACCAAGCAAAGTGAATGATCATATGGGTATATAAAAGGATAATGTCATCCAACAAGCATTAAGGTAGCATATGGTCAAACACATGATCATCCAAGTATCACACAAAAGCATAAAGTATCTGAAACAAGCAAATAACAAAGTTCAACCACCAAACAATAAGAGAGACCAAATGGCAACACTCTCTCTCGAAGCCTATGATATATACATTTTCTCCCCCTTTGGGAACAAGTTACCAAAAAGTTCATAAAAATGCATAGTGCTAGATCGACTCTCAGGCTTGGTCTTCAAGTGGTGGTGTAGACAAAACTCCAAGGACGAAGGCATCAGTCGATGTAGCTGGAGCTGGCGGAGTGGGTGTGGAGCCGATGGCACTGAAGCTGTAGCTGGTGCAGATGAAGTTGCTCTGGTGTCTGTAACTAGCACTTCAGCAGATATCTGTCCTCTGGGCACTCTAGCAAAATCATCAGTGGTAGACTTGCCCTTCTTCTCCTGCACTTCATCCTGAAGTTGCTCAACAACTGACTCTATCTATGTGACCTTCACATCTAAATCATAGAACTTCTGCTCCATGATCCTCTCCAAGCTCTCCTGGTTTTGAGTCAGGGTGGCCAATCCCTTCTCAATCCTTAGAGTGGAGGCAATCAAGTAGCCAAGCTGATCTTGCTTGCTCTTTAGAAGATACTGAGATGCCTCATCAATGGTTGGAATCTTTGCAGCCTTTTCAGTCCTTGCCTTCTCCCTCTTTGCTTGTGCTTGCATAAAAGATGGTTCATTCTCATCCATCACTATAGTGTTGTCCTCAAAGTCTTGGTAGATGGGCATATGTTCCTTGTCCAAGAGATATGTGCCAGTGCCCATCCTGGAGTTAATTAGCTCCTGGATCTGTGGAGCATACCCACAACTTCTCTTCTGATCTGCAGCTATTCTCGTTATGGTTTCCACAATTAGGCTCATGACTTTGACCTTTTGAGGCACATTAAATATGTGAAGCAGGTTAATTGCATGGCCTCTGATCATCTTGTGATCACCGGACTTTGGCAATAGAGTGTGCCTGAGGATCCAGTTGATTGTTGGCAAACCTGACAGAAGGTAATGTACTGATCCAAATTTTTGTGTCTCAAGGGCAGCATCTGGGATCTCTCTGTACATATGTGCCATGGTGGTGTGATCCTTCTTCTTCTTGGCATAAACATCCAAGTCATCTTCATTCTCCTCAGGAGCATTGATCAATTTTTCCCATTCTCCAACTGTTGACTGGTACCTAGTACCTTCAGACATCCAAACAATCCTTCCATCTAGGCAAAAATGAGCTGTGGAGTAGAACTGCATAATAAGCTCATCATTCCACTTTGTGAGCTTCTGAGCCACAAACTCATCAAGTCCACATGCCTTGAAGCTATCATATACACCGGGATAGTGTTCTTCATTTTCCTGATGTACTCCCAGTCCACCCATCTCATATCACAGACTATAGGCTTCTTGTCAAGTAAAATAGTCTCATAGAAGTCCTGTTGTTCCTTAGTGTGGAATCTATAGTCCACAGCAGACCTTCTCCTGGTGGCATATGGATCAGACTCTCTCCATAGCCTCAATCCTGAATCCTTCCTGATTTTCATATTCTCTGCAACTGGGTGTGCATCATTGTGATTAGGGATCTTGGGCTTCAACTTCCTCAAAACAACATAATCATCTTCTTCTTCTATAGAAGCTTCAGGCACTGGGCCTTGTTCCTCTCCTCCTCAGCAGGGATGTTCCTGGTGCTCCTCTTGGGTTTTGGCTTTGGAGCTGGAGCAATAGTCTTAGGAGCAGTTTTGGGCTTAGATGGAGCAGCCCCTGCCTTAATTGCATCTCCCATAAGCTTTTGAGCTTTGGGTGCTGGTGCTGCATCCTCTTCCTCTTCTTCAGAATCTCTCATAATTGATGATCTGCCAAGCACTCTAGCAGTGGTCTTCTTGACCCTTTCCTTCCTTTTCTTCTCTACCACAACCTGTTCTTTGGGTGCAGATCCCAAAGTTTCTTGAGTGGATGTTCTGGCCTTTGACATAGGAACTCTCTTGGCAGGAATCTTTGTCTTCATTCCTGGCTTAGTGGCAACAGCTGTGCCATATTCCTTTTTCAGAACATTCCTCTTTGAGGTGGGCTCTTCCTCAACAGCCACATAGTCCTCATCCTCAGAATCTGAGGTTCTCTTCTTTCTGGTCCTGGTGGCTGCCTTAGGCAAGTTGCTGGGTGTACTCCTGCATCCCTTATCAAAGCTGCTAGAGGGACTAGTGCCCTCACTCATGTTAACTTGCTCCTCAAACTTGTTCTGACTATCTCTCTGATCTGACATGATGCAAAAACTGACAGCAGACCCTGTGAATAGATTATAGATGAGGTAGATTGGATGAGCATCACAAAGTACAGAGATTTTTGCAAAAGAAATAGTTAAAAACTTGGTTTTAGTTTTCCATAGAAAGCATTTCGGATCTACCGATTTGAAAACTCGGTGATACCGAAGCACCTTTTGGAACCTAAACTAGTGAACTTGGTCAGACCGAGTCACGACTCGGTGGCACCGAGACTGCTAGGGTTTCACAAAGAATTGAACTCGGTCACAAAGATTTGCAATTCTCGGTCAGACCGAGAATCACATGTGCAATGGCCTTAGCCAAATCGGTGGAACCGATTTCAACAACTCGGTTGGTCCGAGATGATTTGGGAGGAAACCTAACCCTAAATTTTCAATCCACAACTAAACTACGGAGTGATTTCGCTGGATAGAGTGATCTCAATCGTGGCAAGATACATGGCAAAACAATGTGCTAGGAATCGGAGTGAGATTAGCACAAGGATCAAGTCCATACCCTAAGTGCGGCGATGGACCTGCTACAGCAGCAACGGCAGAAACGATTTCCGTTGACGGCGGCGGAGACTAGCGGCGGGAGGCAGCTCGCGATGAGGAGGACGATCCGGATACCCAGGGAGGCGGAGCAGGCCAAGCGCGGGCAAAGGGGTTCGGAAAATTTTCCAAATTTTGGCCCGGGGATATATATAGCCTGACCCTGTCGGTGTGACCGAGTGGAACAACTCGGTGGCACCGAGATGCATAACTGCAAGCAGTTACTGCAACTCGATGTGACCAAAAAGTTCAAATCGGTTGCACTGAGATTGAAAACCTAGATAGACTTAGTGATCTAGGTATGACCGAAATGGATGAATCGGTCAGACCGAAATGCACAAAGAAGTTTTGGAAGTTTAAGTCTATGACAAATCGGGGACTCTGAGTGCTCCTCACACAGAGTGGTTCGGATCTGACTTGATCAAGCTTTGTGATGTAGCATGAATAGAGTTGGAGACAAGAAAAGCATAGATAGCTAGAGAAGGTTCTTAGGCATTCTTGTCCATCCACTTGGCAAAAGTAAAAGGAATCAAACAATCAAAACAACAAGTGGATGTCCTCGAATGAGTAAATTATGCAACCAACATGCTCACACAATAAAATAGCAAATGAAATATGTGGCAAAGCATGCACAACCAATTCTAGCTTCTATCAAGCAATTGGCGATGACTAGGTCATCTATATATATGAGTATATTGACTTAGGAGTCAAATGAGAACATTTGATCATAGGTCATACTCATCGTTTATGCACAAGTGGGGTTACCACTTGTACATAAAGCATTGTTGTGTTCACACCATTAGAGTTGCTTTAGCTGAATTATTAGAGTAAAGCTCCCCCTAGATGTGAGATCCCCCCCTAAGAGGGATGAACTAACCTTGGGTTTTGTCGATGATGACTTCATGTAGGTGTTGAAGATGTGGATGCTCAATGTTGATGTAGATCATTTGGAGCAATCCTTTGGAGTGAGTTGCACTTTCAATACCTACACGGGTTAGTCCCACAAGGAACAAACAAGGATATCCATAGACATAGAGTGATGCACACACAAGATGATGTCTATGAAAGCATTAGGTTACCTTGTCCCTTGACTTACCAACAAGAGGGTTTGTGACTCCTTGAATTAGTGCAAGATGTGGAAGTTGATTGCACTTGTTCTTGCCAAAATGACAAGAGTGAAGTATGTTGGCGGAGTCACCCTCAGGAACTCTTTAGTTCTTCTACTTCGGGATCCACATCATCTTGATGGGAATCCTTGGAGTTGTATTCATACTTGATGAAGTAGAACTTGATGTATTCTTGGGAACCCACTTAACCAAGGCCATGGGTGCTTCTTCAAATGCATCAATTTCCTCTTGAACCTCATCCTTGCCTTTTTGCTCCTGGTCTTGTGGTGGAAGATCATCTTGAGCTTGTGTCCCTTTGAAGGAAGTAGGATCATACTTCTTTTGTTGAGGAACAAACTTCGTCTTGGGGTATTGATCTTCTTCCTACTCAACTCCATTGGCATTGAACTTTCTTTGAAAACCAACACCTTGATTCTTCCGGTGCCTTCCTTGCTTGCGTACAATTTCCTCGAATTGCTTACTCCCGGCAAGGCTCTTGTAAACACGTTTCTCTATAATTCCCTTCAATAAGTTATTTTCTTGCTCAAGTGTAACTTGGCTAAGAGAATCATTAGTGGAATCAAGAGAACTGTTATAAGCAACAACATTGGGTTTAGCATGATTATTGTTACTACTAGAGAAAGAATCTTTCTTGTTCTTGTTACTAGACTTGACTTGAGGCATGTAAGTGGATAAGAGTAAACGCTTGGCAATGTAAGAAGAATTTTTCTTGCGAAGATCATCATTGATTTCCTTTAAGAACTCATGCTCTTTCTCAAGGTTGAGCTTTTCAAAACATAATTTCTCATGTGTCCTTAAAAGTTCTCGATGATCTCCTAAGATAGTTTATGAGCTAACTTAAGAGTGTTTAGTTCTTTAGTTTGAAACTCAATCTTCTCCTTATCATTGTCATTCGTTTTATCTTGATTATCATGATTAATTGACGTTTCATCATAGTATTCATCACTAGAGTTGTCAACAAGTAAATCATCATCACCTAACAAGTCATCTTCATCACTATTGAAATCAACATTCTCGGGGTGTGATACCTTTGGCCCTTTAGCCATGAAGCATCTTCCAAGTCCTTCATTTGGTGAATCAAATGTGTCGTAGGAGTTGGTTGACACAAGTGCTAGACTGGCAACACCTTCATCTTGAATATATTCAGAGTCGGAGTCATAGCTTCTCTTGGAGTGATTATCAGAGTCGGAGCTGGATACCCATTCACCAACATGAGCTTGATGTCTTTGTTTTGTGTAGCTCCTTGATGACTTGTCCTTTCTTTCCAAATCCTTGCTTCTTCGGGATGTTCTTCGTTCATAACGATCATCTCTACTCCTTCTCTCTCTTGATGGTGATTCTTCTCTTCTACTTCTTCTTTTTGGAGAATCTTCTCTTCTCTTGTAGGTTGCCGTACACTCATTGGAATATTGTCCGGGTCTTCCACAATTGTAGCAATTTCGCTCTCGACTAGAAGATCTTTTGTCATTGTAGGACCTTGACTTGGAACTTCTCTCTTTGCTTCTACTCTTGTAGAACTTGTTGAAGTTCTTCACCATTAGGCTCAATTCTTCATTGAAGGTTTGTTTCTCACTTGATGATGTGGGAGCTTCACATGAGGCTTTGTGAGCACCACTTGACTTGTTATGGAGCTCCTCCTTATCCTTGAGTGACATCTCATGAGCAAAAATTCTTCCAATGACTTCCGTTGGCTTGAGATCTTTGTAATTGGGCATCATTTGGATCAATGTGCATACGGTATCATATTTTCCGTCCAAAGCTCTTAGGATCTTCTTGATGATGAATTTGTCGGTCATCTCTTCACTTCCTAAGCCGGCGATCTCATTTGTGATAAGAGCAAGCCTAGAGTACATTTCAGCGACACCTTCACCATCCTTCATTTTGAACTTGTCAAGCTGACTTTGAAGCACATCCAACTTGGATTCCTTGACGGAGTCGGTACCTTCGTGCATATCAATCAAAGTATCCCAAATTTCCTTTGCATTCTCAAGACGGCTGATTTTGTTGAATTCTTCGGGGCAAAATCCATTGAAGAGGATATCACAAGCTTGAGCATTGTATTGCAGCATCTTCAACTCTTCCGCGGTAGCTTCACGGTTCGGTTCTCTCCCATCAAAGAATTCACCTTGCAAGCCAATACACACAATAGCCCATACGCCGGGGTTATGTCCAAGAATATGCATTTTCATCTTATGCTTCCAACTAGCAAAATTAGTACCATCAAAGTAAGGACCTCTACGGTGGTAATTTCCCTCGCTAGACGCCATACTCTCCTAGGTTGTGAAACCAAGGCTATGACTACCAAAAGCTATGGAAATCAAAGCAAATGGAGACCAGAGCTCTGATAACACTTGTAGGATCGAAAGTATGTCTAGAGGGGGGTGATTAGACTACTTGACCAAATAAAACTTATCCTTTTCCCAATTTTAGTTCTTGGCAGATTTTAGCAACTTTGGACAAGTCAAGCAATCTTAACACAATTCAAGCAAGCATGCAAAGAGTATATGAGCAGCGGAAAGTAAAGCATGCAACTTGCAAGAATGTAAAGGGAAGGGTTTGGAGGATTCAAACGCAATAGGAGACACGGATGTTTTTGTCGTGGTTCCGATAGGTGGTGCTATCGTACATCCACGTTGATGGAGACTTCAACCCACGAAGGGTAACGGCTGCGCGAGTCCACGGAGGGCTCCACCCACGAAGGGTCCACGAAGAAGCAACCTTGTCTATCCCACCATGGTCGTCGCCCACGAAGGACTTGCCTCACTAGCGGTAGATCTTCACGAAGTAGGCGATCTCCTTGCCCTTACAAACTCCTTGGTTCAACTCCACAATCATGTCGGGGGCTCCCAAGTGACACCTAGCCAATCTAGGAGACACCACTCTCCAAGAAGTAACAAATGGTGTGTTGATGATGAACTCCTTGCTCTTGTGCTTCAAATGATAGTCTCCCCAACACTCAACTCTCTCTCACAGGATATGGATTTGGTGGAAAGAAGATTTGAGTGGAAAGCAACTTGGGGAAGGCTAGAGATCAAGATTCATATGGTAAGAATGGAATATCTTGGCCTCAACACAAGTGTAGGTGGTTCTCTCTCAGAAAAGGTAAGTTGGAAGTGTAGGTTCGTTCTGATGGCTCTCTCCACGAATGAAGAGGAGGTGGACGGGTATATATAGCCTCCACACAAAATCTAACCGTTACACACAACTTGCCAATCTCGGTGGGACCGAATTGATAAACTCGGTCGGACCGATTCAGCAAAGCTAATGACTGTTAGGATTTTTGGTGGGACTGACATGCAACTCGATTTGACCGATATGGTTAGGGTTAGGGCATAACGTAATCTCGGTGAGACCGATAACACAAACTCGGTGGGACCGATTTTGGTGACCAGCTAACCAGAGAGTTGGTCAGGTAAACTCGGTGGGACCGATTCGCTCATTTCGGTGAGACCGAAATGTTACGAAAGAGAAACAGAGAGTTTACATTGCAATCTCGGTGGGACCGATTGCTCATCTCGGTGGGACCGAAATGTTATGAAGGGAAACAGAGAGATTACAATCCCATCTCGGTGAGTCCGAGACCCTATCGGTGAGACCGATTTGCCTAGGGTTTGTGGCAGTGGCTATGGCATCTGAACTCGGTGGCGCCGAATAGGAAGAATCGGTGGGGCTGAGTTTGACTTTTGGTTTAGGTCATATGTGGATGTGAGAAAGTAGTTGAGGGCTTTGGAGCATATCACTAAGCATTTTGAGCAAGAGCCTCATTAAGCAACACCTGATCCCTCCTTGATAGTATTGGCTTTTCCTATAGACTCAATGTGATATTGGATAACTAAAATAGAAAATGTAGAGTCTTGAGCTTTGAGCTTGAGCCAATCCTCTTGTCCTTAGCATTTTGAGGGGTCCACTTTTCTCATCCATGCCATGCCAATCATTGAGCTTTCCTGAGATAGTAATCTTGAAATAGCATTAGCTCAATGAGCTATATGTTGTTAGGAATTACCAAAACCACCTAGGGATAGTTGCACTTTCACATTTTGACAGTGGTAAAACAAGACCAGTAAAGCCGCCCGATGTGCCGACAAATCCCGATAGGAGTCGCACGTATATCGTTCTCATGGCACACTGGATAGGTCAAGCTACGAGTAAAACCAATCCTCAAGTTGCCCCGAGGTGGCCCACAGGTTGCACGTTTCGGACCAACACTCAGAGGAGCACTGGCCCGGGGGGGGTTAAAATAAAGATGACCCTCGGGCTCCGGAAACCCAAGGGAAAAAGGCTTAGGTTGTTGGGCAAATGTAAAACCAAGGTTCGGCCTTGCTGGAGGAGTTGTATTCAAAGCGAACAGTCAAGCGGTTCCCATAACACCCAACCGCATTAGGAACGAAAAATCAAGGAACATAACACCGGTATGACGGAAACTAGGGCGGCAAGAGTGGAACAAAACACCAGTCATAAGGCCGAGCCTTCCACCCTTTACCAAGTATATATAAATGCATTAATTAAATAAGATATATTGTGATATCCCAACATATCCATGTTCCAACATGGAACAAACTTCAACTTCACCTGCAACTAGCAACGCTATAAGAGCGGGCTGAGCAAAAGCGGTAACATAGCCAAACAACGGTTTGCATGGAAGGTGGGTTAGAGGCTTGACATGGCATTATGGATGGCATGATATAACAAGTGGTAGGTAGCATGACATAGCGATAAAACGAACAACTAGCAAGCAAATATAGAAGTGATTTTGAGGGTATGGTCATCTTGCTAGAAATCCCGCAAGGAAGAAGAACGAGTCCATGAAGAAGACAAACGGACGTAGTCGAACGGATCCTCACAACTCCGGAACGAAACCGAAGCTAACGAGAGAAGCAACCTGGAAAGAAGCAAACAACATAGTAAAAATCATCACATAAACATGTCATGATGCACAACCAAGTATGATGCATGTCCAGTTTAAATATGCATGATATGGCAAAGTGCACAAACAAAACTACAAGTTAAGTGGAGCTCAATATGCAACGAGTTGCATTTTGAGGAAACACCACATGACTTATTTAGTTATCTCTCGGTTATGTACCCAACAATATTTAATGTTGTTAAACATGGAAAGGGGTGAGGCATATGAAAACTACCTATCTAGGTAAGTTTAAATGAGGCCGGAACAACAAACAGCAAATCCGGAAAATCCTCATATGCAAATTATGGAGTTGGCACTATTCTGCCCTAAACCATATTTTAGAGTTGTTTAACATGAAAAGCAAGTACACCATGTTAAACTAGGCATTTTTACCCCATTTACATATAAAGTTTATTAAATTCGGAGCTACGGTTATTTAGTTTTGAAATAAAGCATTTTAACATGGCATTAGAGCAAAATTAATCAAACAACATTTTAAACGTTTAAAACATGCATGAAATTTGGATATTATGAAACTAGATAAAATTCTAAGCATTTTTCATATATAATTTGTTTTAAAATGATGCACCGTTTATGAGTTATTAAATGCATGATGCTTGGGGGGTTTCCTGTAAAAATGTCATTCTCTAGATAATAGACAAATTCGTTCAAGGAAAAAAACAACACGGGCCAAATCTGGCTGGCCCGATAGTGCACAGGAGGAGACTGCTCACATTGGGCCAACAGGCCGAAGGGGAAATAGAGCGGTGGGCCGGCGGATCTGGGCCGTAGCAGGGGCTAAGGAGGTCAACGCGAGGCGGGCAGGCCCTTGGCGCTCGAGACAAACAGGAGGTAGCGCACTCCTCGTCAGGAACTGATGAAGACGGCGGTGACAGGGCACGCCAACAAGATGCGGGGGTGGATCCGAGCGAAGAGGGCCTTGGCGCGGCATGGGGCGGCTCGGCCGACGATGGGAGGCTGTGGCGGCGGTGGTTGAAGACAACAGGAGGAGGACCGGCGGCCATCGTTTCCTCGCGGCAGCAGGGCGTCGGGCAGTGACTGCAGCATTATGGATCCGATGGTGGGGAGGACCAGGCGGAGAGGAGAGGAAGGAGCTCCGGTGCGGAGGCAGCCGGATCTGGACGCAGCGTCTCGGGGTCGTGGAAGGTCCGGCCATGCTCCATAGTGTTGCGGCTCCTGCACGGAGAACAATAGAGGGAGGGAACCGGGTGAGAGAGAGAGCAACAAGGGAGAGAAGAGAACGAGAAGGCCCGAAGGGAGGCAGGGGCCTGCAGGGTGTCGGGGCTCCGGCGACGCAGCTTCTCCAGCTGACTGGCTCAAGCAGGAGAGGATTTTTTGATCAGGGCGCGAGCGTCTGGTTGGCCTGGTGCTTAAAACGAGGGACGAGACCAGGTGGGTGGCGGGATGGATCTCGAGAGAGTGGCGGCAGGGATGGGAGTGATGGGACATCTCCATAGAAATTAGGGTTCGGTCTGATTATATAAGCAGGGAACTAGGCTTAGGGTCATATGGTCCCTCCGATCGCAATCGGACAGTCCGAGATAAATAGGCTAGGGAGTCCAAAAAAGAAAACGGAGATGTTTTATAGATATTTGTGGATGATCCGGACCCATTAGAGACGACTGCCCGGGTCGGGTCCGGGAGAGCTTTCGGACGCGCGCACAAGGAGGGCCGCGGGCTGACGAGAGAGGTTAGGTTGGGCCTGGTGGTAGGTAGTGGACTCTGTAGATGGTCTAGGGAGGAAAGAGAGGGAAAGCCCGACAATAGTTTTCGGAGACCGAAAACGTCCGACAATTTGGCCGACTATATTGTCGCTACAGTTATCCGCTGGGGTGTCAAACGGACTCCAAATGTGATGAAACTTGGCAGGCGGTCTATCTACACTATAATAAGATCACACACCAAATTTCAACCCATTCGGAGAACATTTTCTGGCCACTTATAAAAATACTATATCGAACATGTCGCGGGCTCGTGCGAGTGTGGTTTGGCTCAGAACGGACAACGGAGAGAACGGGGAGACCCGTACGAATGCAAGTTTCAAAAACATGATGATGCAATGCACATGATGACATGATGAAATGCAACACGCAAGCAAACGACATGACAACAACAATGAATAACTGGAAGACACCTGGCGCATCGGACTCGGGGCGTCACAGCAAGGCTTCATGGGCCGCGGTGGAGGTCTCCGTCGTGGGCAACGCAGCCCTTGCCCGCGGTTAGCTGACGTTTGCCTGCGCGCGTGGCCTGGGCAGGCAGTGTACCATCCACTTCAAGTACGATGGAAACGCGATGCTCTACGTGCGGATACTCGGGGAAGATGGTCGCCGCGTCGGATGCTGTCCCGAGGACAACGATGGCGGCGAGGTGATCAGCCTTGGCGATGGTCGTGACGAGGGTGAAGGTGGACTTGCCCTCAGTGCTGGCCGCGGCTCATCCAGCTACGGGGGCTCTTCCTCCGGCGACAGCTCTAGCAGCGGCGGCTATGACCAGCCGCCACACCGCCATGCCCGCTTCGAAGGCGGTAGCAGGTCGTCTCGTTGTTGTGCCCCAGTGAAGCGCGAGGAGGGGTCTGGCTGAGCCCTGGAGGGCACCAAGGGCCTGCCCTCACGAACCGTCGTGGTGCACGCACCGCTTTTGTTTTGTTCTTTCCTTTCTTCCTGCATTCGAAAAACAAACAAGTATGGGGCCCTGCAAGGCCGTACAACGAACCGTGATTTCCAAGTCGTATGTCATGTTTATTATTCCTGTGTCATGTTGCAGCATCAATGTTTTATGTAGGCGAGTAGAGATAACTTAGCTCTACATGTCTGAAGTAGTTTCCGCCTCGTGAGGCACACATCTCCCAGCACCTGGTGAGACCTCCTTGTCGTAGGCTTGGGAGGCGTCGAGGAACTGCAAAAAGTTGTTAAGAAACTCTTATTCTTCCAAGCCCAGGGCCCCAGGCGCGGGTGGCCATGACCCAGTGCTCCGCATCGCGGTACCCGAGCGGCCCAGACTTAAGAGAGGGAGGTGCGCCAGCTTGCGAGCTCGAGCGTGGGTGCCTCACGAAGACTAGGTAAAACACTCATGAGGGCACCCGTCCAGCTCCCTCGCGAGGCATGCGAGGGAGAGTACGGGCCAAAACGAAGAACCGAGGGAAGAAACAGACGAAAAAGGCGATCGAACCCAGACGACAAGAAACACCAGCATGCGAATTTCCAATAAAGAGGGGCAATCCAACTATGGAAAGCAAATGAAAAGCCGCGTCTGGCACCTAGTCTAGTCTTCTCACCAGCGCGGAGCTAAGTGCTGCCACTAGGACGTGGGAGGGAGCCCCCGAGGCCCGAGGGTGACACTCCTGAGACTCCGGGGCGTGTACAACCCTACTCATTGTTACGTGAGAGTGTCACGAGCGGAGACCTTCACAGGCACGGGGCCTTGCTTCACAGGCGTCGGGCCTTGCTTCATGGATAGAACTTCCGGAGGTGCTGGATGTTCCAGGCGTTCTGGATGGGGACCTCGTCCTGCATCTCCAGGCGCATGGCGCCAGGCCTGGAGACGTGGGTGACCCTAAATGGGCCCTCCCACATGGGCGAGAGCTTATGCAACCCTTCCCTGCAGAGCACCCGCCTTAGGACGAGGTCGCCCACCTCGAGCGTTCTGGGGCGGACGCGCCGGCAGTGATACTGCCGCAACGCCTACTGGTATCTTGCCGCTCAAAGCGTGGCTTCACGACGGCGTTCCTCCCCCATCACAAGGTCCATCCCCCGCATGGCGTCCTGCTGCGTCTCATCAAACGCCAGGAGCTGTGCGGAGTGATGCTTGACCTCGTGAGGGAGAACTGCTTCTGCTTCGTAGACGAGGAAGAACAGTGTCTCTCCTATTGGCTTGGTGGCGGTGGTGCGGATGGACCACATCACAGACTGGAGGTTGTCGTGCCAGCCCCTACCACATGCCTCGAGCTTCTTCTTGAAGTTCATGGTCTTGAGGCCTCTCAGGACTTCCGCGTTGATGAGTTCGGCTTGACCATTGCTCCTGGGGTGTGCCACCGAAGTGTAGCAGATCTGCGTTCGAAGGATAGCACAATATGTCTTGAAGAGATTGCTAGTGAACTGCGAACCGTTGTCGGTGATGATGCGGTTAGGGACCCCGAACCGCCTCACGAGACCCTTGATGAACTTGACCGCTGATCCGGCTGGGATGGTGCAGACAGCTTCTACATTCGCACATTTGGTGAACTTGTCAATGGCGACGTAGAGGTAGCAGTAGCCCCTAGGTGCTCGAGGGAACAGGCCTAGTATATCCAGCCCACAGACTACGAATGGCCACGAGAGCGGGATGGTCTGGAGGCCCTGAGCTAGCTGATGGATTTGCTTGGCGTGGAATTGGCAAGCCTCGCAGGACTTCATCAGCTCTGTCGCATCGTTGAGTGTTGTAGACCAGTAGACCCCACTGAGGGAGTCCTAGATTAGGGGGCCCTCGGACAGCCGGACTATATCCTTCGGCCAGACTTTTGGATTATGAAGATACAAGATTGAAGACTTCATCCCGTGTCCGGGTGGGACTCTCCTTTGTGTGGAAGGCTAGCTTGGCAATTCGGATATGTAGATCTCCTCCCTCATAACCGACTCTGTGTAACCCTAGCCCCCTCCAGTGTCTATATAAACCAGAGGGTTTAGTCTATAGGACAACAACAATGATAATCATAGACTAGCTTCTAGGGTTTAGCCTCTACGATCTCGTGGTAGATCAACTCTTGTAATACTCATATCATCAAGATCAATCAAGCAGGACTTAGGGTATTACCTCCATCGAGAGAGCCCGAACCTGGGTAAACATTGTGTCCCCTGCCTCATGTTGCCATCCACATTATACGCACAGTTCGGGACCCCCTACCCGAGATGCACCAGTTTTGACACCGACATTGGTGCTTTCATTGAGAATTCCACTATTTCGTCACCATAAGGCTTGATGGCTCCTTCGATCATCGGCAACGATGCGATCGAGGGTGAGGTTTTCCTCCCCGGACAGATCTTCATATTCAGCGGCTTCGTATTGCGAGCCAACTCGCTTGGCCGTCTGGAACAGATCGAGAGCTACACCCCTGGCCATTAGGTCAGGTTTGGAAGCTTGAACAATACTACCGACATCCGCGAAGACTTGATCTTCGATGGATTCAAGCCCATGTCAGGTGCCCCGCGCAGTCATGACGAGCATGACTTAGCTCTGCCACCATACAGTGTTCGGGAGATCACACCTGTGGCAACTCCGGCCCTCAATCCGGAGCAGATCATGCCGTCCAAGGACGGGTGGATGGACCCCGCCACGTAGGCCGCACACCCAGCGGAGATAGAGCCGAATACTGACTTCACCTCCTGTGAGACCTGTGTTGCCGGACCCTTGGATTCGTCCCCGGCCACAGGCTCCGAGCCGCTTGCGTCCGTGCCTATAGAATCTGATTGGGCACCAATCATGGAGTTCACCTCCGCGGATATCTTTCAGCACTCGCCCTTGGGCGACGTGCTAAATTCATTAAGGTCTCTCTCCTTGTCAGGAGGCCCTTGGCCGAACTATGTCCGGCTCGAGTGGGAAGTGGATGACGAAGAAATTCGTCCCCCACCCACCACCCACTTAATAGCCACTGTCAATGACTTAACCGACATGCTTGATTTCGGCTCCGAAGACATCGACGGTATGGACGACGATGCAGGAGTAGAACAGGAACTACCACCCACAGGGCGCTGGACAGCCACCTCATCATATGATATATACATGGTGGACACCCCGAAAGAAAGCGATGGCAATAAGGCAACAGAGGATAATCCCCTCGAGAAGCAATCTAAGCACCTGCATCATCGATGCCACTCTAAGCCCCGCCATAGCAAAAGCAGCGATACCGGCACAAGAGACAATAACGCTGCGGACAGTGCCGAAGACAATCTCCTCCATCCAGGCTTCGAGCGGGAAGATGGGCAAGCGAGCCCTAAGGAACAGGTAACCGATGGAGAATCAGGGGATGACAATTACATGCCTCTCTCCGATGACGAGGTGTGCCTCGGCGTCAAAGAATTTATCGTGCCTGAGGATCCCGTCGAGAAGGAGCGCTTCAAGCGCCGGCTTATAGCCACAACAAAAAGCTTGAAGAAAAAGCAACAGCAGCTTCGAGCTGATCAAGATCTGCTAGCGGATAGATGGACCGAGGTGCTGGCAGCCGAGGAATGTGAACTCGAGCGCCCAGCCAAAAGTTACCCAAAGCGCAGGTTGCTACCCCAACTCGAGGAGGAAGCATTAAAGCCTACACTACCAGCGTATGATGCGGCGGACCGGCCACCTCGTGGCCGAGACAAAGCAGCGTATCAGCCCGAAGTCTAGCACGCACCCTGTCGCCAGTCAAACAAAAACACCAAGGCGCAGGGCAACATGCAAGACCTGCGAGACGTATTGGAAAACAAAGCAGGACATACAAGATCGATCTACGGATCACGGGGGCGCGCCCCAACGAGTGACGACGACCGTCACGCCGGATATACTAAAAGCAAATCCGACCGGGCCGAATATAGCAGACAAGACTCGTATGAACTGCGTCGTGATATAGCCCGGCACAGAGGCGCCTCACACCCCTATGCTTCACTGATGAAGTAATGGATCACGAATTCCCAGAAGGTTTTAAACCCATGAATATTGAACCATATGATGACACAAAAGGCACGCGCGGTATGGATCGAAGATTTCCTCCTCCACATCCACATGGCCCGCGGTGACGATCTACATGCCATTAAGTACCTCCCATTAAAACTCAAAGGACCTGCTCGGCATTGGCTCAATAGCCTGCCGGCGAACTCCATTAGCAGTTGGGAGAACTTGGAAGACACATTCCTTGATAACTTCTAGGGCACTTATGTGCGACCACTGGATGCCGATGACTTGAGTCACATAACCCAAAAAGCCAGGGGAATCAGCCAAGAAATTCTAGACTCGGTTCCTAACTAAAACGAACCAAATCGTCGACTGTCCGGATGCCGAGGCCTTAGCAGCATTTAAGCATAACATCCGCGACGAGTGGCTTGCCCGACACCTCGGCCAAGAAAAGCCAAAGTCCATGGCAGCCCTCGCGACACTCATGACCCGCTTTTGTGCGGGCGAGGATAGCTGGCTGGCTCGCAGCAACAACACATCAAGAAACCCTGGCAATTCAGATGCCAATGATAGCAACAGCAGGCCACGTCGCAACAGACACAAGCGCTGCAACAACGGCGACAATACCGAAGACACGGCAGTTAATGCCGGATTTAGTGGCTCTAAATCCGGTCATCGGAAAAAGCCGTTGAAAAGAAGCAATCCGGGCCTGTCCAGCTTGGACCGCATACTCCATCATTCGTGTCAAATTCACGACACCCCCGATAAACCAACCAACCACACCAACAGAGAATGCTGGGTGTTCAAACAGGCCGGCAAGTTAAATGCTGAAAACAAGGAAAAGGGGCTGCATAGCAACGACGAGGAGGAGCCTCGGCCGCCGAACACAGGAGGACAGAAGAAATTTCCTCCCCAAGTGAAAACGGTAAACATGATATACGCAACCCATATTCCCAAGAGGGAACGGAAGCGTGCACTTAGGGACGTCTATGCGATGGAGCCAGTCGCCCCAAAGTTCAACCCATGGTCTTCTTGTCCGACCACCTTCGATCGCAGGGACCACCCCACCAGTATGCGTCATGGCGGTTCTGCTGCATTGGTCCTTGACCCCATCATTGACGGATTTCAGCTCACTCGAGTTCTTATGGACGGTGGCAGCAACCTAAACCTGCTCTATCAGGATATAGTGCATAAAATGGGCATAGACCCCTCGAGGATCAAACCCACCAAAACCACCTTTAAAGGTGTCATCCCAGGTGTAGAGGCGTGTTGCACGGGCTCAATCACACTGGAAGTGGTCTTTGGATCACCGGAAAACTTTAGAAGCGAGGAGTTAATCTTCGATATCGTCCCCTTCCGCAGTGGCTATCACGCACTACTCGGACGAACTGCATTTTCCAGATTCAATGCGGTACCGCATTATGCATACCTCAAGCTCAAAATGCTTGGACGTCGCGGGGTTATAATAGTTAATGGAAACACAGAACGCTCGCTCCGCACGGAGGAGCACACTGCGGCCATCGCAGCAGAAGCACAATGTAGCCTTATGAGGCAAACCGCCAATTCGGTGAAAAAGACCCCGGACAACTTTAAGCGAGTCCGGAGTACCCTGCAAGAGGATCGCTAGGCACGTTTAGAGCTCGCCTTGCAATTCAGCCTCCATCCTAGTCCCAGTCAAGCGGCGAAATTCACGCCGCGCGTAGATAATTACGCACTCAAGATACCATGGGCATAGGCGGAGGCACGGTCATGGCACGACCCACAATGCGGCTCAACCACGTCAGGACACATACACTTTTAACATTTTCTTCCTTTCTGGCCCCTATTCTCTGAAGGCCCTCTTCAATCGTCCGATTATCGGACCCGTCATGGGAAGAAAACACCAAGGAAGCAAGAAGCTTTGACGTACAAGGGAATCCTCAGGTGGTCTCTGATAACGATCGATATACCTATTTTGCATACCCACACGCAGCTTGACCTTGGATAGGACATGTCAAATAGTCCTATCTTTTACTTATTGCAATACATGTATGCATACGCTTTGACGTATCATTTAAATAACAATATATAGCATCAGCTCATTATTGCATTCCTTTATCTTCTTTTTCCTTGTCTGCTTATTTATGAAAAATTGCACCCATACATCCTGACACGACTAGTGCGCCAGGGCCTTCAGTTTACCCCATAACACGACATGAAAAGTCCGAACACTTTCGATAGTGCGGCACCCCGAATAGCATTATATGCATCAGCTCTGAATCATGTCTTGGGTCAATAGTTGGGTTTGCCAGGCTCCCATGTTTTGGTACCTTACGTTCCGCTATATCGGCTAAGGTAGCACTGGGAGAACTACTACGATTGTGTCCCGGTTCTTCCGGACGAGCACCTCAGTAGAGAAAGCCGAAAACTGACTATCATGATGCGGCAAGAGCTGGTCGCTGTTCGAGATGTCTCAAATCCTTAAAGATTTTTTCCGCTTCAGGTGAGGAGTCTCCCTTGTCCGATTTAGGCATACATAGCGCCCAAAGTTCAGCCTTCCGAATACTAGGGGCTTTGCAAAATTTAAAATTGTAGACTTCTATGGATATGTGAGAGTGATAAAGCTTTATAGTCTGATTGTCTGGTTCGTTGTGCTGAACACCTCCTCCGAAGGACCCAAAATTGGGATAAAGAGTGACCAGGTTTATCCCGAACACCTCAGTACTAGTTACATGGGGGCAAAAGCCGACGACTGGCCAACTCTCAAATTTTATAAACGGCAACACAGAAGGTAATATTTTAAATTAACAAGCGCTACATAGCGCACATGAACTCGTTTCACATTACAGGAACACATGAGTACATTCATTCAAATGTTACATCTTTAGCACATTCCTCTGCCACAAGGTGAGCACCCTTCAGGACATTGTCATAATACTTTTCGGGGTGGCGATGCTCCTTGCCCTCCGGTGGCCCCTCCTTCACCAGCTTTTCGTCGTCCATCTTCGCCCAATGCACTTTCGCCTGAGCAGAAGCCCTGCACGCACCCTCAATGAAGGCGAACCGCTTTATGACTTCAAGCCAGGGGCAGGCATTCACAAGCCGCCTTACCAAGCCAAAATAGCTGCCGGGCAGGGGCAGGGAACATCCGGACTATGAGGCCCTTCATGGCCTGTTCGCCGACTTGTGAAGCTCGACCAGTTGCTTCAACTGGTCGCTCAAGGGCATCGGATGTTTGGTACCAGTATACTGAGACCAGAACAACTTCTCCGTCGAGCTCCCTTCCTTGGCGTGGTAGAACTCTGTGGCATCCGACACACTACTGGGTAGATCTGTGAACGATCCTGGAGAGCTCCGAATTCGAGTAAGTAAAAGGAAAGTTTCCTTCACATGCTTGCTTTGCATAATGAATGCCTTACCCGCCGCTATCTTCCTGACTGCCTCGATTTCCTGGAGGGCCTTTCGAGCTTTGGCCTTGGCATTTTGTGTGTTTTCGAGGGCCTTTGCAAGCTCGGACCCTTGCGTGTTAGAGTCACGCTCCAAGGACTCGTACTTCTTGACAAACTCCTGGAGCTCTTGCTGCACCTCGCCGACTCGGGCCTCTTGCTTCTCGCGCTCGGCGTGCTCCTTGGCTGCTTTGCCTTCGGCCTCGGACAACGCCTGCTTCAGGGCCGCCACTTCAGTTGTGGCCCCCAACAAAATTCATGCTGATCTTGTGATCTGACAGCCAGTTTCCTTTTCTTTCTCAATAAACAGATGAGGTATTACTTACCTTTGTTCTTTCGAGCTGTCTCTTGGTAAGGCGGAGCTCTTCCTCGGACCGCTCAAGGTCCCGCTTCAATGCGGAGACCTCCGCCGTGTGAGCGGCAGCGGCCAGCAGTGCAGCCTGCTTATTCACATAGACATATTTTGATTAGACTCCTATGATTATTATTTGATCCTCTGTTCGGCCTTTCTTACGAACACCAAACAAAGCATCAGGGGCTATTGTCTAGTCTGTAACATTTTCTCATAATTTGATTACTTACCTCAAAGCCTATTAGGAGGCTAGCACAAGCTTTAGTCAGTCCGCTTTTGGCAGACCAAACCTTCTTGACCACCGCACTCATGATAGTTCGGTGCTCTTCGTCAATGGAAGCGCCGCGAAGCGCTTCCAGCAAATTCTCCGATGCCTCTGGATGGACAAAGACCATCGGCACAGACAGCTTGTCCCTCTTAGACTTGCTGCCCCCGGCATTAGAGCCCATGGGAGTCTTGCCCCTCGCGCGCCCAGTGTCCGTAATGTCGCCTTGAGGCGCCTCCGGAACTGTCTCCCCTTGGTTCAGCACCCTCTGAGACAACACCTCGACATCGTCCGTAGAGCGGGGGGAGGAGGCGGTCGGGATTGAATCACTGTTCATCTCCGACGGGCCCAAAGACTCATTCGATGAGGATACGCCGATATGAGCTTTGGATGGTCTGCATGATCATGTTTGGCATGATAAGACGCAATAAAATAAAACATACCAAGAACTAATATGGTATCCAGATACTTATGACTTCACCAGAGGCTTATCCCTGGGTAACCACTCCTCGTCGCTAAAAGTGTCCGCCGTGGAGCAGTCCAGAAGAAGAGTGCTTCCCATTTTGGACCCTTCGGCCTCCCCTGACGGGGCAGCCTTCTTTTCCTGTCTCCCCCGGCCAACGGGGGAGAACTTTCCTCTTCCTCCTCCTCGTTTTCGTGGGAGGAGGGTGTCTTGGTGTTATCAGACAATGAGTCTGATACGACCTTGCGCCGGAGACCTTTCCTGGTCCCCGCGGCCTTCTTCTTGGCCTTCTTCTCCGGCGCCTCATAGGGCGCCGGAACTAGCATCTCTGTTAGGAGAGCCCGTGCTGGATCCTCGGGCAATGGGACCGGACAATCGATCCGCTCCGCTGTCGTGACCCATTCCTGTTAAATGGCGTGGAGGCTTAGATCCACCACATGATTATACTAGGGAAAGAAACATCTTATGAGATATAAGGAGCTTACCGGATTGGCAGGGCGCTTTGCGCTGAGTCTGCGATCCTCGGTAAGGGGAGGAGGTACCTCGGCGGACTTGAACAACACCCTCCAGATGTCCTGGTGTGTCATGTCGAAGAGCTCTCGCAATGTCTGGTGCTTAGCCGGGTCGAACTCCCACATATTGAATGCCCGTCTTTGACACGGGACGATCGGGCGGAAGAGCATGACCTGGACCACGTTGACAAGCTTGATTTTCTTGCTTATCATGTTTTTGACACAGTTCTGGAGTCCGGTCAGCTCCACCGATGAACCCCAGGAGGTGAGCCGCGTGGGGATGCTGGATCGAAATTCGGGGGCCGCCACCCAGTTGGTGTCACGTGGCTCGGTGATGTAGAACCACCCTGATTGCCACCCCTTCATGGTCTCCACATAGGAGCCTTCGAGCCAGATGACGTTGGGCATTTTGCACACCATGGCGCCTCCGCACTCCGCTTGCTGGCCGACCACCACCTTTGGTTTAACATTGAAGGTCTTCAGCCATAGGCCGAAGTGGGGCTTGATGCGGAGGAAGGCCTCGCACACGACGATAAACGCCGAGATGTTGAGGATGAAATTTGGGGCCAAATCGTGGAAGTCCAGCCCATAATAGAACATGAGCCCGTGAACAAATGGGTGGAGGGGAAATCCTAATCCGCAGATGAAATGGGTAAGGAATACAACCCTTTTGTAGGGTTCGGGGGTAGGGACGATCTTCCCCGCGTCTGGGAGCCGGTGCGCGATATCTGCGGCCAGGTATCCGGCTTCCCAGAGCTTTGTAATGTTCTCCTTCGTAATAGAGGAGACCATTCACTTGCCTCCCTCTCCAGACATGTTTGGAGTGGTTTTGCGGAGGAAATACGAACTTGGGCGCTGGAGCTCGAGTGCGCGATAATGGATGGGCAGGGAAGAACATGGCGTGGGTGAAAAGGAGGAGCCATTGTCCTTTTATAAGTGCGGAAGAAACTATGCGCCTCCCCACCTACCTGGTAAACTCGGTTATTCCCCAAGCGCCGTGATTGATGGCACGGTTGGGTTACCCACACCTGTATTGATGAGAATCCCGTGATAAGTGGACACGATCTCTGCTTCGACAGGACGTGCCAAGAAAACCGCCTCGTAATATGTGCAGTAGCTGGTTGAGAAAAATGGTTCGAAAATGACCGGGCCATGGAGTGATGTCACGTTATGAAAAGTTGTCAGCAAATCAGATTTGTGGAAATATTATACTCTCTATGGTGGTATGTGGAATTTGTTTTGCAGAGCCGGACACTATCCTTGTCTCTGAAATCTTCTATGGAGTATTCAGAGGAAGAACCCGCCTTGCAATGTCGAAGACAATCTGCGCACCGGACTCATCTTCATTGAAGCCTGGTTTAGGGGCTACTGGGGGACTCCTGGATTAGGGGGTCCTCGGACAGCCGGACTACGGACTGTTGGATTATGAAGATACAAGAATGAAGACTTCGTCCCGTGTCCGGGTGGGACTCTCCTTTGCGTGGAAGGCAAGCTTGGCAATTCAGATATGTAGATCTCCTCCCTTGTAACCGACTCTGTGTAACCCTAGCCCCCTCCGGTGTCTATATAAACCGGAGGGTTTAGTCCATAGGACAACAACAATGATAATCATAGGCTAGCTTCTAGGGTTTAGCCTCTACGATCTCGTGGTAGATCAACTCTTGTAATACTCATATCATCAAGATCAATCAAGCAGGACGTAGGGTATTACCTCTATCGAGAGGGCCCGAACCTGGGTAAACAGTGTGTCCCCTGCCTCCTATTACCATCCGCCTTAGACGCACAGTTTGGGACCCCCTACCCGAGATCCGCCGGTTTTGACACCGACACCCGCTGCGGAACGCCTTGCCGACGAGGGTTCGTGATGACGAGTGGTGCCTGCAGTGTCCACCGTGTATGTCAGCTAGCAACTCGTTCCCCTATTCCCTAGAGATGCATCGCAAGGAAACATTATTTGGCCGCTTCCTGTATAGCTCACCGTCCTGGATGCAGTATGCCGTAGCCTGTCGGGCCACGCGCTCCATGTCCTCCTCTTTCTCCGGCAGCGTCCCTTGCATAAGGTATTCCTTGAACTCCTTGGTCCAGCACCCCTCCTGAGGCTCGAGCACCAGGAGTAGGCGCATTTGCTACCTCTTGAGCATGCATTGGTTTTCCCTTGAAGAGGAAAGGGTGATGCAGCAAAGTAGCGTAAGTATTTCCCTCGGTTTTTTAGAACCAAGGTATCAATCCAATAGGAGACTACACGCAAGTCCCTCGTACCTGCACAAACAATCAAGAACCTTGCAACCAAGGCGATAAAGGGTTGTCAATCCCTTCACGGCTACTTGCAAAAGTGAGATCTGATAAAGATAATAAGACAAATATTTTTGGTATTTTTGTTGTATAGATTGAAAAGTAAAGATTGCAAAATAAACGGCAACAGAAATAGCTAATTGTCGGGAGATTAATATGATGGAGAATAGACTCGGGGGCCATAGGTTTCACTAGTGGCTTCTCACGAAATAGCATATTCTACGATGGGTGAACAAATTAATGTCGGGCAATTGATAGAAAAGTGCATAGTTATGAGAATATCTAGGCAAGATCATGTATATAGGCATCACGTCCATGACAAGTAGACCGAAACGATTTTGCATCTACTATTATTACTCCACACATCGACCGCTATCCAGCATGCATCTAGAGTATTAAGTTCATAAGAACAGAGTAACACATTAGGCAAGATGACATGATGTAGAGGGATAAACTCAAGCAATATGGTATAAAGCCCATCTTTTTATCCTCGATGGCAACAATACAATACGTGTTGGTTCCCTTTCTGTCACTGGTATCGAGCACCGCAAGATTGAACCCAAAGCTAATCACTTCTCCCATTGCAAGAAAGATCAATCTAGTAGGCCAAACCAAACTGATAATTCAAAGAGACTTGCACAGATATCAAATCATGCATATGAGAATTCAGAGAAGAATCAAATATTGTTCATAGATAAACTTGATCATAAACCCACAATTCATCAGATTTCGACAAACACACCGCAAAAAGAATTACATTGAATAGATCCCCAAGAGAATTGAGGAGAACTTTGTATTGAGATCCAAAGAGAGAGAAGAAGCAATCTAGCTAATACGTCTCCATCATATCTATAAATTTTGATTGTTCCATGCCAATATTATACAACTTTCATATACTTTTGGCAACTTTTTATACTATTTTCGGGACTAACATATTGATCCAGTGCCCAGTGCTAGTTCCTGTTTGTTGCATGTTTTTTGTTTTGCAGAAAATCTGTATCAAACGGATTCCAAACAGGATAAAAACTGACGGAGATTTTTTGGAATATATGTGATTTTTGGGAAGAAGAATCAAAGCGAGACGATGCCCGAGGGCGCCACGAGGCAGGGGGCACGTCCCAGGGGGTCAGGCGCTCCCTGGGCCCTCGTGGGCACCCCGTGAGGCAGTTGGTGCCCTTCTTTCGCCGCAAGAAAGCCAATATCCGGATAAAAATCGTGGCCAAAATTCAGCCCAATCGGAGTTACGGATCTCCAGGAATTTAAGAAATGGTGAAAGGGCGGAATTTGGAACGCAGAAATAGAGAGACAAAGAGACAGATCCAATCTCGGAGGGGCTCTCGCCCCTCCGCCGCCATGGAGGCCATTGACTAGAGGGGAAACCCTTCTCCCATCTAGGGGGGAGGTCAAGGAATAAGAAGAAGGGGGGATCTCTCCTCCTCTCTCCAGGTGGCGCCAGAACGCCGCCGGGGCCATCATCATCACCGAAATCTACACCAACAACTTCACCGCCATCATCACGAACTCTTCCCCCCTCTATGCACTGGTGTAACCCCTCTTTTACCCTCTGTAATCCCTACTTAAACATGGTGCTCAATGCTATATATTATTTCCCAATGTTGTATGGTTATCCTATGATGTTTGAGTAGATCCGTTTTTTCCTATGGGTTAATTGATGACCATGATTAGTTTGAGTTGCATGTTTTATTATTGGTGCTATCCTATGGTGCTCTCTGTTTCGCGCAAGTGTGAGGGGTCCCCTCTATAGGGTTTGTAATATGTTCGTGATTTGCTTATGGTGGGTGGCGTGAGTGATAGAAACACAGACCCGAGTACGTAGGTTGTTTGCGTATGGGAATAAAGAGGACTTGATGCCTTATAATGCTATGGTTGGGTTTTACCTTAATGGTCTTCAGTAGTTGCGGATGCTTGCTAGAGTTCCAATCATAAGTGCATATAATCCAGTACGAGGAAGTATGTTAGCTTATGCCTCTCCCTCAAATAAGATTGCAATAATGATTACGGGTCTAGTTATCGATTGCCTAGGGACAGATAACTTTCTTGTGTGACAACAAGCTCTCTACTAAAACTAACTTAGTTGTGTCTTTATCTAAACAGCCCCTAGCTTTTATTACATGCTCTTTATTATCTTGCAAACCTATCCTATCACACCTACAAAGTACTTCTTGTTTCATACTTGGTCTAGGTAAAGCGAACGTAGAGTTGTATCGGTGGTCGATAGAACTTGAGGGAATATTTGTTCTACCTTTAGCTCCATGTTGGGTTCGACACTCTTACTTATCGAACGAGTCTACAATTTATCCTCTATACTTGTGGGTTATCAAGACCTTTTTCTGGCGCCGTTGCCGGGGAGTTATAGCATGGGGTGAATATTCTCATGTGTGCTTGTTTGCTTTGTCACTAAGTAGTTTTTATTTTGTGCTCTTGTTTTCTATCTTTAGCTATGGGTATGAAACGCAAGATACCAAAAAAATAGTCGTACCTACTGAACCAATGGTTGAAGAACCACTCAAAATATATCACACTCCTGAAGCTTTTTACTTAGATCATCTTTGATCCCTATGTGCTCGTGCTGAAACCCCAACTAGCTTAGTTGAGGGCAAATCTTTAGATGAGCATGCTTGTTATGTGCGATATCGCTTATCTCAAAAAGGGAACTTTCACTGGATCAAATTCATTGTTTGCAATGCTATGCTTGGAATTTATGTGAAATATATGATTTTACTTGTTGTTCTGAAGACCACAAAAACACCTTCCCTACCAATGTGAGTTTAGTGATAATGGAACCGTATCTTCGTATGCTAAGGGTGTTTATAATTACTATGATGTTCAACAAATTGATGAATTTGTTGCTTTTAAGGGTGCTTATGAAATTGCTTCAGTGATTGGAAAGTATGATGCTACTCTTTACAAATCTGAAAATTTTGCCATACTTAAATATTGTTATGATAATTATGCTTCTAATGCCTATGTTAAACCATATATTGAGGACTCCTCCGCTGTCCAAGAAGAGACTCATATTTTGCAGGAGTCTATGGAAGAAGGAATTGATGAAATTGTGGGCTCATTGGATGAAAAAGATGACGAGGAGAGCGAAGAACAAAAGGAGGAAGAGTGGATCAGCTACCCGTGCTCACCTTCTAATGAGAGTAACTCTTCAACTCATACATTGTTTAATTTCCCTTCGTGCTTACCGAAGGATGATTGTTATGATCCCGTTGATTCTTTTGAAATATCCCTTTTTGATGATGCTTTCTTTGCTTGTGGCCAAGATGCCAATATGAATTATGCTTATGGAGATGAACTTGCTATAGTTCCTTATGTTCAACATGAAATTGTTGCTATTTGCACCCATGCATGATAGTCCTATTATCTATTTGAATTCTCCCGACTACACTATATCAGAGAAGTTTGCCCTTATTAAGGATTATATTGATGGGTTGCGTTTCACTACTACACATGATGATTTTGATAGATATAATATGCATGTGCTTGCTGCTCCTACTTGCAATTATTATGAGAGAGCAACTACATCTCCGCCTCTTCATGTTTCCAATATGATAAAATTGCAAGAAATTGTTTATACTATGCATTGGCCTTTACTATGTGTGCATGAATTGTTCTTTTATAACATGCCGATGCATAGGAAGAGAGTTAGACTTCGTCATTACATGATATATGTTGCTTTGTGCTCACCACTAAATCACAAATCTTGTTAAGTAAATTTGGCTTTGATATACCTTAGGATCCGGGTGGATTCATTACTTGAGCACCTTATGCCTAGCTTAATGGCTTTAAAGAAAGTACTGCCAGGGAGAAAACCCGGATATTTTAGAGAGTCGTTTATTTCTGTTGAGTTCTTTTATATAGTTTAAAAAAAAGAGCGCAACCCAAAACTTTTCAAAAAGGAAAGTGAAAGTGAGAGAGACAAGCATTGTTGAAGTGGGGGAGCTCCTTGAACTTTGTTCATGCTCAGGGAAACTTTGTGAATCTTGATTACAGAAACTTTTCAACAAAAATCATTATCCCCTTGTACAATTCCATTGTATTATAAAAATAATGTGCCACGATTTGCCTTTAGGATGTTTACATTGCTTCTTGGTTAGTGCGATGCAGAACAGAAACTTTGGCTGTAGTGCGTGATTTTACATTTTTACTGGAACATCAAATGGTTATGAAACTTTTTGCAATGTCTTTCTATACAAATTTTTTATTTTTCCTAATTTTTTCAGAATTTTTGAAGTACCGAAAGTATGGTGAATGTTCAGATTACTACAGACTGTCCTGTTTAAGACAAATTCTGTTTTTTGATGCATAGTTTGCTTGTTTTGATGAAACTATCAATTTCTATCAGTGGATTAAGCCATGGAAAAGTTATATTATAGTAGCTGCAATACAAAAAAAAATATGAATTGTTTTGGAACAATACTTAGAGTAGTGATTTGCTTTACTATACTAACGGATCTTACCAAACTTTTTGTTAAGTTTTCTGTGATTGAAGTTTTCAAGTTTTGGGAGAGATCACGATGGATGAAGGAATAAGGAGTGGAAAAAGCCTAAGCTTGGGGATGCCCGAGGCACCCCAAGGAAATATTCAAGGACTCCCAAGCAACCAATCTTGGGGATGCCCCGGAAGGCATCCCCTCTTTCTTCTAACGATCATCGGTAATTTCACTTGGAGCTATATTTTTATTCGTCACATGATATGCGTAAATCTTGGAGTGTATTTTGCATTTAGTTTTCACTTTTATTTTATGCAGCATGCTGGTATGAGATAGTCCTTGGTTGATTTAAATAATGCTCATTGCACTTCACTTATATTTTTTGAGTATGGCTTTATAGAATGCTTCATGTGCTTCACTTATATCATTTGATGTTTGGATTGCCTGTTTCCCTACACATAGAAAACCGCCATTTGTAGAATGCTCTTTTGCTTCACTTATATTTGTTAGAGCGTGGTCATATGTTTTGTATAAAGAATTAAACTCTCTTGCTTCACTTATATCTATTTAGAGAGATGACAGGAATTGGTCATTCACATGGTTAGTCATAAAATCCTACATAAAAC
The DNA here is from genome assembly GCF_018294505.1 of Triticum aestivum. Classification (NCBI taxonomy): domain Eukaryota; kingdom Viridiplantae; phylum Streptophyta; class Magnoliopsida; order Poales; family Poaceae; genus Triticum; species Triticum aestivum. The sequence continues at coordinate 353,598,163 of NC_057800.1, read as the reverse complement.
TTGTAGATCACTGAATATGATATGTTTGATTCCTTGCAATAGTTTTGTGATATAAAGATGGTGATATTAGAGTCATGATAGTGGGTAGTTGTGGATTGTACAAATACTTGTGTTGAAGTTTGTGATTCCCGTAGCATGCACGTATGGTGAACCGTTATGTGATGAAGTCGGAGCATGATTTATTTATTGATTATCTTCCTTATGAGTGGCGGTCGGGGACGAGCGATGGTCTTTTCCTACCAATATATCCCCATAGGAGCATGCACATAGTACTTTGTTTCGATGACTAATAGATTTTGCCATAAGTATGTGAGTTCTTTGTGACTAATGTTGAGTCCATGGATTATACGCACTCTCACCCTTCCATCATTGCTAGCCTCTTTGGTATCGTGCATTGCCCTTTCTCACCTCGAGAGTTGGTGCAAACTTCGCAGGTGCATCCAAACCCTGTGATATGATACGCTCTATCACACATAAGCCTCCTTATATCTTCCTCAAAACAGCCACCATACCTACCTATCATGGCATTTCCATAGCCATTCCGAGATATATTGCCATGCAACATCCATCATCTTCATATACATGACTTGAGCATTTATTTTGATATTGCTTTGCATGATCGTAAGATAGCTAACATGATGTTTTCATGGCTTGTCCATTTTTTGATGTCATTGCTATGCTAGATCATTGCACATCCTGGTACACCACCGGAGGCATTCATATAGAGTCATATCTTTGTTCTAGTATCGATTTGCAATATTGAGTTGTAAGTAAATAAAAGTGTGATGATCATCATTACTAGAACATTG